>NC_143567.1:78620312-78778750 GCF_054136105.1 Typopeltis vanoorti | reverse complement strand
CTTGGTTTGGTCACTTTCTCCAGGTTAGTCTAAAAATGCTACATAACCATTTCAATCCTGAACTATTGTGCACACATGTGCACGATTGTTTAACCTATAAATACATTAACATCATCGATGGACAGAAAATTAGGAGAAAGAAGAAATAATGAGTAGTTAATGTCAAGCAGGGAATATCATCATAGTCAGTAATTGATAAGCAAAGAAAGCAATGATACTGGACAGTATTACAGAATAATACTGTCCAGTATCAGTTTTTCATGGATAAGTGGTTTTATTGTTGTTAGATAATTTGGTTATTGGTTTATTTTAAGTTTCGTAACATGTACAGTAGCTGTATTTTTGGTTGAATAAAAGTGAATTTTTTTGAAGGATGTGAATTGGAATATGGCAAACAACTTAATGCACTCCATAACTACTATAGCAGATGTGATTTTAAAAATATTTGCAAAATTTTCATTCAAGTTTTCACTATTTTTTTTTGGGAACATGGTTATATAATAGACATATGAAGTTATTTTTCAGAATAATACAGTTTTTCGTTTTTTATTATCCCATAAGGATCTTCAACTTTAGCAGCAACAGCAGAAGAAATTAGCCAGGAGAGAGATTTAAGCATTGAATCAGCAGACGATGATTGGCCTGTTGCACCTGACCTACAGTTAGACTGTCTTTTAACTGATGACAGCGATGATGATAGCAGTGTAGAAGTTGTTAATATTGAACCAGCAAGGTTACTGCTTTTTTTTTTTAAATTTCATAGATACATTTTTCAATAAATATAAAATTCTTATTTTATGAAAAGTTGTTCACTTAATTGATCATCCCTTGAATTGTATATGATCAGACAGTTTTCTTTTATTTTAAAATTCATTCTAAAAATGATATATATTTTTCAATAAATATAAAATTATTATTTTATGAGAAGTTCTTCACTTCAGTTCACTTACTTGATCATCCCTCGAATTTTATGGATTGAACAAATAGTATTTTGTGTTTCCCCTGGAATGAATGTTAGCTTAAAAGTTTAATTATTTCTACCAACAGTAGTGCTGAAAGTAATTTTTATCATTATATCTGTATTATTGGTATTTTCAATTGAGAAACTGAAAATAGAAATTTGGAAGGAATTGCTGAAGAATTGTCTGATTTGCAGACCATGCCCTAAAATATAGTTTGAAAAGACTAATTATACTTGCTGAAGAATTTCTTATTGTCTCTAGCAGAGCTCTACACTATTTTCTTTAGTACTTCTGTAATGCTAAATTGACAGTGTTATTTATCAGTTACCAAAACAAAGAACACAAAAGCAGGCACGATTCTTCTAAATAGAGGATGTTATATTCAGACAATAATGATCATAGAGAGGAAGGAGTAACTAGAGTATTCAGCACTAAATGGAAGCTATTGAAAAACTTAGAAATGGTGGAAAGAGTGCTGTAAAAGGAATCGGAGATGGTAAAGGTGAACAAGAAAACTGAAGATTAAGATATACTACATGTCTGGAGTAATTTGAAAGATTGCTAAATGAAACCAGAAGTGATAAAACAGTAGTTGAAAATGTTAGAGGAATGCAATCAAGAGTACATATGAGGTGCTATCAAAAAAAAAAAAAAAACGGATTAGCTAATAAAATCTTTACAACTTACCCAATTTAAATTTGGACTCATCTCTCTTCAAAGTAGTCCCCTTCTAAGTTCAGGCAGCAATCCCACTGCTTTCACAATGCTCCAAACACTTCCGGGAAGTCTTTTTGTTGAAGCCCATCAAGCACCACTTGTGATTCATCTTAGATCTCCTTAATGGTGTCAAACTGCTGCTCCCTTCAGCTTCAGTTTCATTTTTGGTAACAAAAAGAAGTCACAAGGGGCTAAATCTGGCAAGCAAGTAGGATGCAGGACGATTGGCTGGCTGCCAAAAATTCTCGCATTTTTAAGGTGCTGTGGAGGGATTGTTGTCATGGAAGAGGAGGAGCCGGTTGCAGCTTCGCCACAGTTATTCTGGTCTTTTGCAACGAACATCTTCTCTCAACCACATTAAAACATTGCAATATAATTTTGCGTTGACTGTCTAACCGGATGGAACAAATTCTCAGTTTACAATCCCTTTAATGTTGAAAAAGACGATTAACATGCTCTTTGTTACACTCCTGACTTACTTTGCCTTCTTCAATCTTGGGGAATGTGGATTCTTCCACTGTGACGATTGCTATTTTGTCTCTGGGTTTTAGCTGTAAACCCATTTCCCCAGTTTTATGAAGGTCTCATCCCCTGACCTTTGACAAAGATCTTGACAGCAACCTAAACAGAAATCAAGGGGGCCATACTGAACGATACTTGGAAAAATCTAATTAATTCTTTCAGTTCAACAGAACTACAGTACGCGAATAATCATATTATGCGTTTGCATGTAATGCGTATTCATGATACTTAGTAGAAAGTCGCAATTCATACAGACATGTCACGCGAACATGTTACCTTAGCTATCTAACAGGTACTAACGTTTTTTGTATTCTTAAACCTTTTTTGCATTTATCATTTTTTTGTACTGAAATGTGCAAGCCTTGAAAAAGCTAGTCAGTTACTAGTGAAACTGGTAGGCAATATCGTACGAATTAAAAATCTATGGTCAGTTTATCAATAAGTCTTATATTTTTTAACATTTTACGACCAAAAATATGTATAATTTAAATAATCTTGACAGATGTTCACACGATGCTCCTTCTGGTCAGAAATCGAGATGGGGAACAAACTTGGCAGCAACGCAATGGATGTTCAAATCTCTCGTGATGATCATTTGAGCTGCTCCATATGTAATCTCAACTCTGTCAGCAACTTCCTAAATGGTGATGCGTCGATCTGCACAGATGACTTGTTGAATTTTTTTTGACATTTTCGTGGGTTATGCGACGGATGACCATCCAAACCTGGATGGTCGTCCAGGCTTCTTGTCATCCTCCGATATGGTTCCGCCCTTCTTAAAACACGAATGCCACTCAAAACAGTTCTGCTCATGGCTTTGTTTTCATATGTCTTACTAAGTAATTCAAGGGTCACTGTGGCAGATTTCCCCAGTTTTATGAAAAATTTTACATTTGCATTTTGTTTTAATTTCGTGTTCATGACAAAATCACATAGTGCACAAACACATGATAAGAATAACGCTTGTTACATGAGTTCCAGTGCGCACAGTTCAATGCCACGTGGCAGGCTGACTCAACAATGCTTACACCACAGACACTTGGCAGTGTAAGATTCTAACTCGATCTGTTGCCGAGTGTCCAGCACAGTCTGATTTCTTTTTGATAACACCTCATATCAGTGGGAAAGGCAACTGAAGTGGACCTGGAATGCTCAAATATGGAAGTATAGAATTTTTACAGTGGCTTCACTGCATAATTGAGCAGGTCTCTATGTTGGAGTCTTAATGGATTTTTTACAACACTCAGAAAGGATACATTCATAAACTCTCCCACCACCACCACCCTGCTCAACAATATGGCATTATTAAAACTCTTACCAAGAGAGCCCACAATCTTTGTTCCAGTGGAACCGCCCTTACAACTGAACTTGACCACATACACGACACTTTCCTCTCTAATGGCTACAGCGATCATAGTATCAAAAAATTAATCAGTTCCCCCCCATTCCCCGGTCTTTTCATCAGAAAGAGTTTAGAAATGCCATCACCATGCCCTACATCCATGGCATATCTGAAAAATAGCCATGATTTTAAACAAGTACAACCTGCACACAGCATTTAAGCCCCACCGCAAACTTGCTATCCTTATCCGTTCTGCAAAAGATCAGTTCCCTCCTCTCTCAGTACCTGGAGTTTATAAAGTACCCTGTTCCTGTAAGCTGGCGTACTTTGGACAGACAGGCAGATCAGCAACCATCTGCCTGGAGGAACACGTCATACATCTGCAACCACGACTATGGTCAGTCAGGCCTTGTTGACTATGTCTTGGATACAACCCATAGGATCTCATGGAAAAAAGCCACCATGCTCCACCACATCAAATTCAAAAAAGAGAGACTATTCTTAGAATCAGCAGCAACTCTCAGAAATCACCCAAATCTTAATAAATATGGTTGCATTAAGCTTCCTAAGATTTGGGAAACACTTATCACCCTACATTCCTGGCCACCTACAGTATTGTTTGTTATTTGTGTTTATGTTACATTAGTTTTTTTGTAATCCCTGAAGATGTCTCAGCAACTGAGACAAAATATAGGAAGTATTAAATTCTGTTTTAATCCTTTCTGAGTGTTGTAAAAAATCCATTAAGCTTCCAACATGATGTCCTCACAGCACTTAAGCCTCTACACACAGATAATTGAGAAGACTGGTCAGGATCAAATTCCAGATGATTGGAATAACTCTCATCTGTAAAAAAAGGGAAAATTTAATTGAATGAATGAATGTCAGAAATTACAGGGGAATTTTTCTGCTGAGTGTTCCAGGTAAGATTTATACAAACATACTTGAGAAAATGCTAAGAAAAGTTGTGAAAGGAGAACTTGAGAAAAACAAGCTGGGTTCAGACCAAATAGAAGGTATCAGGACCCAATATTCACTTCAAGACAAATAATTGAGAAATCATGGTAATACAATAAAGATCTGTATTTGAGTTTTGTAGACTTTAAAAGGCAGGTGACAAGATACCAGGTTGGTGATGATGATTTATGGTTTTAATGGTGTAAGGACAGCAAAGGTCATTCTGTGCCATATCAAAGTTTATAGCAGAACACAAGGTAAGACAATCACAAACATCCATGCCTGCAGTTGGATTCATACCTGTGACTTGTTATTTGAAGATAGGGTATGCTAACCACTTGGTCAACCAGGCTGGCAAAGGTACCAGGAGAAAAGTTCAAAATGTTAGTTATATAGTTTAAATGGGACTTTATATTGAGCAATACATTTGAGTTATAAGTCATCTCACACAAATGATTTGTTAAATCATTTGTGTGAGATGCATGCACATTACTGTAGATCATCATCTATATGGATTACATTATGAAGGAAAGTGCCATTAGACCTGATATCTAAACTGGAGATGTTGATCTTAGCTCTTTACTTTATGCAGGTCATGTACTCTTAACTTATTCATGCCAGATTGAATGCAACAACTCGCTTCCCATATGTATTTCCCTTCTGCAAATGAAAATATTTTTACAAAGATAATATGGCATGCTAGTTTAACTTTTTCAGTAGAATTTTGTAAAATTAGCACTATTTGTGATCTTAATGTTATTGAAAATCTCAAATGCAATTCTAACTACTGATTTCAAGTTATACTGTAGGTGTGTGTGTGTGTGTGTGTGTGTGTGTGTGTGTGTGTGTGTGTGTGTGTGTGTGTGTGTGTGTTATATAATACTGAAGATAAAGATATTCTTGATGTATGGAGTAATTACTTTGAAAGATTACTAAATGAAATAAGCAGTGATAGCATGGTGGTAGAATAAGCATGGTAGTAGTAAACACCTGACATCTATATATGGATTACATTATGAAGGAAAGTGCCATTAAACAGGAATGCCATATGGAACATATATCTTTATTTGGAGTAGATGATCAGCCAGAAATGCTAAAATATGGAGGTATAAAAGTTACAGTGGCTATACTGCATAATTCAGAAAGCCTGGTGAGGGTTGAAATCTGGATGATTGGAGCAGAACTCTCATAGTATCCATCTATAAAAAGGGAAATAAAACTGAATGTGAGAATTGCAGAGGTATTTTCCTGCTGAGTGTTTCTGGTAAGATTTATGCAAGTGTACTTGAGAAATGGCTACGAAAAATTGTTGATGGGAAGCTTGGTGAAGAACAAGCTGGATTCAGGCCAAATAGATTTTGTCAATATCAAATTTTTACTTTAAGACAAATAGTTGAGAAAGCTTGGGAATATAACATGGATTTGTATTTAAGTTTTGGTGACATGGAAAAGGCACATGACAAGAGGAAAGCTCTTCAAAACGTTACAGTCAGATGGTTTAAATAGGACATTATATCGAGCAGTACATAGTCTCTGTTTAAGCTGTAAGTCAGCAGTTAGAATTCAAGGAGGTTCGATGTTAAATCAGGTGTACGACAACGGTGTACATTATCTCCACTGTTATTCATCGTGTATGAAGGAATCACGTTATGAAGGAAAGTGGTATTAAACGTGATATCTAAATAGGAGCTGTTAATCTTAGCTCTTTCAGGTGATGTTATACTGCTAAATAAATCAGGGACAAGTCTGCAGGATTCCCTGACGAAATTGAATAACTGCTGTAATAAATTTGGTATGAAAATAAGCATTAAAAAGACAAAGACAATGAGAATAGACAGTAACATTGAAAACATCAGCTTATTTTTAGTTAAGATGGCAAATTAAATTTGGAAGTAGAGAGCAGAATTAGAAAATCTGGTATGATATGGTAGGAAGTCAAGTGAATAAATTTATATGCAGTGAGAGAGAGAGAGAGATTAGTCAAACGCTGAACCAGCTGTATACAAGACAGTGTTCAAACCAATTTTAACTTATGGGTTTGAGAGCTGGGTTAGAAATAAAACTCATGATCAAAGACTGGAGACCACAGATATGAGAGTCCTGAGAAATATTAGGGGACTGAACAGATGACATCAATGGCAGTATCATATTAAATATTAAAAATGAGGATATTAGGAAAGAACTTCCCACTGTTAGCATTCAGGAATGTGTTAGTAGAGTTAATCTTAGGTGGTATGGCCACTTATACAGAATGGAAGAGGAAAGATTAGCTAACAATGTTTTTTTTTTTTTTTTTTGCCAAGATGACAGGAAAAAGACCAAGATGTAGGTGAATTGATACAAAAAAAAAGTGCCTTAGAAGGCAGAAATATAAGATCCAGTAGTATTGGAATGTTGAAAAATAACAGGAGAATTGTTGATAGTAAGTTATCATTGATGTAACTTTTTGTGTAGTACTATCATAAGATTCTGTAACCCCCCCGAGGAATGTCAGGAATTTGATGATGATAAAATGTGTGTGTGTACACATTTTTATTTGCTTTACATAAATCATCTGCTTTCTGCTCCTAATGGTTATATAATGAATAAGCATTACCACATATTTTCAGCAACCAAAAATTTGAAAGAGTATGTTTAGGGCAAATGTATTTAGTTCATGTGTTTGGTGCGGCAATAAATCTGGTTTGCTTGTGGGTATGCAGCATAGTGTGCATGTGAGTGGAAGGTGATGTGTTTTTCATTATGTAGAGTCATTTTGATCTAGTTGTCTCTATTTACACTAATTGTTGTTTAATATAGTACATAGACTGTAAATGTCTCCATACTGTATTAAGTGATACAATAAAGCTGTTGATTTTTCTTGCTTCTGTAATATCGTGTCTGTTGAAGATGAGGTGCTTTTTGTACTATAGTGACATTTTCATTCCAGTCTTCAGAAAGAATCTAGTGAGTAAAAATTCATGTATTCATGGATAAAAATGAACTCTTCTATGCATTAGAAGAAGTGGACTGAATCTGTTGATCTCCAACAAAATACTAGCACATGCAAGATATCTATTAATGATAAACAAAAGAGCTGCTGACAAAAAAATAAAAATAATGAAAAACTTATGTAATGAAGGTAGAATTCGTGAAAGGGTGGATAATTTCTGATTGGAAATGATTGATGTGTATGTTACTATGTGAAATGTGCATACTGATTATCAGCAAATAAAAGAAATTTCTTAAAAAAACAGCAAAATATAAATAAAACATAAATAAATAAACATAATAAGAATAAGATTTGCTACTCCTTCAATCCATATGTATTCCTACCCCACCTGAATCACCTGATCAACATTATTAGTTCATTGGACAGAGCCAGCAATGTATAACAGCTGCTATGTATTATTGGCTAGTTATCATATTTTATAAACAAATCTCCTTCCCTCTCTTCATAAGTGTTATTTATTTTTTATTTTAAACTATACCCTTCATAAATGGAAGCATTCATGTTTAGAACTTATAGAATCACATATTTATTTGCTTCACCCCAGTAACTATATGATACACACACATAATATCACAAATGTAAATTATTAATAATTAATTTTCCAGTACTGAGTTTTTCTATTCACATCTGTTGTCTCTTGTCCTTATATTTGCCATTCTGACCTGGCTTATTAATGTTGGTTCACATATTTACACCTTTCAGTAATTCAAATATACTAACCAAATATAGCATTGTCTTTATTGTTTTCTAATATATCCTGAAAGAAACGCATTCCTTTTACCTGTCTATGCTGATTTGATGACATTTATTATTATTATTATTCCTGACACCTCCAAGGAGTCCGAAGACTCAATGCAGGAGGACACCTACAACTATCTCAACCACTCACCGAACCTCTACTACGAATCAACGCCATCTACCACCCACCTCCACCACAACTGGTATTCTATGTCTGTAAATTGCGTGTGTTCTGAAGGGCCGATTTGCCTGTATGTGGGATGAAAAACCTGAGTTTCTAGGAGAAAAAACCCTGCTACCTCCGTCTGAGATCAGCTAACTCACCTTCGATTGATATGATTTGAAGAACCTGTCATGATATGTGCTATGTCTGTTGATATGCAAACACGAAATTGTGGAAGCATGAGATATGTTCTCTCTCTCTCTCTCCACATTCAGATCAGAGTTTCAGAGAGAGTTTTTATCTCTTCCTGGCATGAACATGCTAAATAAATCCAGGATAAGGATTTTCTAACCAAATTGAATAACTGTTGTAATAAATTCGGTATGAAAATCAGCAATAAAAAGACAAAATTATGAAAAAGTACCGGAACACTGTAAACACATCAACTGCATTCTGATCTGAGAATCTGTGGAACATGTAAAACATTTCAGCTATTTAGGCATAGTGTTTAGTAAAGATGACAAATTAAATGTAGAAATAGATAACAGAATTAGCAAAATTAGTTCAGTCCAAATTAGGAAATGATGATGATGTTGGAAAATCAAACGCAAATGAAATTCTTCTGCTGGCAACCAAAGCAATCTAAACACCATCTTATCTTCAAGTATATGCATCATCATCAGTTTTCCAATTTGTATCTTCGAGGACTATACAGGATGATTAAGTATATGCTTCTTCAGCAGCTTACATATTCTCCATATTCTCTTGGTTTAAATGTTTAGAATGCTAAGAAAGGAATAGAACAAAGATAAAGGGGGGGGTGCGGAGAAGCTGTAGAAATGGAAGTGTAATAATTTTTCTTTAGTTGGTGAGAGGCTGCAGCAAGGAGCAACAACCCAGCTGCATTAATTATCTGTAAGCCCCCTCAGTAGTGGGGGGGATGCGACCCATCCTAGGTTGGATGGATGAGGGATACGATATGATGGTGAGAGGCAGAACCTCTAGCATCAGTTAGAAGCACAACATTAAATAAATATTATATGCTATAATTATATTATCCACTGAAAAGAAATTACTTAACTTATTATCTTAAAAGTTCATGCTGTGAATTATTTTGCTGGAATTAGCATTTTATTAATACTTTAAAAGATTATTTTAAATTACTTTCTGAAAGTTATTAAATGTTTAATAAGGATTATTAACATTTGTGTAAAAACCTTGCACAAAAGTGTACTAAAAAAGTATGTATCTTTTTTTTTTTTAAATGTTATTTAAGTCATTTTGTATTGACCCTTTCAAAGTAATTCCTTTGCAGCTTTGATAGTGGAATCTGCTAGAAACACAAACAGGCTATTTCAATTGATAATCTTGATTATATTATTTATTTTCTGCCCTTCTGACATCAAGAAATGTCTTTGGGTACTAGCTTTAGTTTTGGAAAAAACAAAAGTTGTGGATTATTATCGAATACAAATTACCACAGCCATTCTGTTTTTGTCCATAAATTGTTGTATTGACTAAACAGGAAAACTGGTGGAGTATAATGTCCAATCTCCAGTACCATTTATTCAAATAAATGTTTTTGTTACACTTAAACTCAAGAATTGATAATTCAGAGTATTGATTCATCTGAAGAGATCCTTGAAAGTGCTAACATTAATTGATCCCCCCCCCCCCCCTCTGGCATGGTAAGAAGATCTGGGAGAAATTTGACTGAGATCCACTGCATGTTCAAAGCTGGATTTATATCAGAAATGCTTTGGTGCGATTTTGGAAATTAGCTCCTGATTTCAAACACATTTTTCTCTGTTGTGCTCATGTACGGTTGGATCGATATGTCCACCCGTACATGAGCACAACATGTACGGTTGGATCGATATGTCCTGTATCATCAGCCCTTCCATATGGGATACCTGTTTGTCATGGAGGAACCGGCCTTTGTTGGCACTGGCCTTTTTCATTTTAAATTATTTTCTGTTCTTCTATCCATATTCTTTGCTCTGTTTCTTCTAAGCTTTTTTTTTTTTTTTTACTGTATTTTCCAGACGACTATTGCTTGAATCCAACACTCATAAAAGTTTAATGGAATGAAACACCACTAGGAAACAATTAATAATATTATGCAATGTTTCTAATCCATTAAATACTATTATTAAAATCTAATCTCAGTTACAGACATCGTCAGGGAGTAACACACAAAGGCAGCACAAAACTAACAGAAACATGGACAAAAGACTAGAGTCCTAACTAGGTGGGGTGCCTTCTATGGATGCCTGTCAGCAGCCTGGGATGTAAACTGGGATCTTGAAGTATTAGTGTTTCCCATATTTTGGGAAGTTTATGCAACCATATTTATTCAAATTAGGCTGATTTTTAAGATCAGCATCAGATTCTAAAAATAGTCTTTCTCTTCTAAATTTGCTATGATGGAGCTTGATGGTCTTTTTGTAATTGATTCTGCAAGTTATATCCAAAGCTTTGGATATAACTCACAGACCATAGTCATGACTGCAGATGTATGTTTTTTATGTTCTTCCATTTAGATGGAAGCTGACCTTCTTGCTTGTCCATAATAGGTCAACTTGCAGGAACAAGGAACTATACACACCTGGAACTGAGAGGGGAGGGAGTTTGTCTCTAGTGGAGCAGATAAGGGTAGCTAGTTTTGAGTGGGACCTAAAAGTGGTGATAGATTGTATTTCTTTAAGATCCTGGATTTTTTTTTCTAATGTGCCTTACACATAAAGGATGGTGATAGCATTACTAAAATCTTTCTGAAGAGAAGATCATGGATTAGTGGAGGGATTGATTATTTTTTTGATATTGTGGAAACTGCAGCCATTAGATAGAAAAGTGTAGTGTATATGATTGCGTTCTGTTGCATGAGAGGTCTCATTGGAACAAAGGTTATGGATTAGTGTTTTTATCTAGGAAAGTTTGTGAATATATCTGCCTTTGTGAGTGGGTTTCCTATATACCAAAAAGGACAGGTTAGGTAGGAGGTGACCAAGGTTGTTTAAAAAGGTCAGACTATTATTAGTTTCCTTTTCTATTATAAATTGGATTCTAGGGTTAAGACGACTATTGAGGTGACATAGAAAAGTGTCTAATGTGTCTGGACCATGAGACCAAATAGAAAAGATATCATTTACATATCTTAACCAGATAGAAGGTTTGAGAGGAGGTTGTCAACAGCTTGTTTTTTTAAATCTTCCATAAAAAAATCAGCAAGGAAGAGGGAGTGAGGAGATCTCCATAGAGGGTACCCTCTATCTGTTTATAAATTTTGTTCTTCCAAGAGAAATATCCTGAATGAATAGCAAAGGAGAAGAGGTCAGTAATATCAAGGGGAAAAACTTTTTTTTAAAAGCAATAAGGTGTGATTTAAGGAAATGGTTTGTGAACAATGAGGTTATGTCAAGTCTCATTAGGATATCAGTATCATTAACAATTATATTTTCAATGGAACTTTTAAAATGGGAAGAATATTATGATGTGTTAAGACCATTAAGGGAGGCAAGAGATTTTGCTAACATCACTGCAGAGTGATAAATCTGATCCTAACAACTCTGTCATGAACTCAGCTTGTTCTTCTCCAAGTTTCTCTTCCACAATTTTTCTTACCTCTTCTCGAGTAGGCTTGCATAAATCATCACAGGAAATTCCTCCATAATTCTCAATTTCAATTGTATTTCCCCTTTTGTAGTGGATATTATGAGAGCCTGCTCCAATCATCTGTAATTTAGCCATCTGAATCATGTAATGGCTACACTGCATGCTACTGATTTACTTTCTATGAATTTTTGATATGCTTTCTCCTTTTCATCACTAGGTCTGACAAGGGATGTACTACCATTATCCACAATGCTAGTAAATAAAATAAGAAAATGAATATTATTCATAGAGACCATTCCATCTGTAGATCTTTAGATTATGATCCCACCAAATCACAAATCAAGAAAGTAAAAAGCCATACTCAAAAAAAGTTTCTTTTGGACCTCCTCACACAAAAAACTCAAGCCCTTCATTTGCTGTGAGAGGGTGTGGATGTGGCATCGACAGCATGAGGCCATAGTCCCGTCCCGTCATGCCAGGTCAGTTCTGTTCAAGGAGGTGGTGGTGGTGGCGCTATGATGGTTTGGGGAGTCTTCTCATGTGACACATTAGGTCCCTTAGTTTGTCTGGAGAGTATTTACATGTTCCGAGCTACCAGAATGTGCTGACTGATCGCCTACATACTTTCAAGGTTTTTGCGCTTCCTACAGTCGATGGTCTGTTTCAGCAGGACAATGCACTGCCCCTCCAGGCCTCAACCACCCAGGCTTGGCTCAAAGAACACTCATCTGAGTTTGGCACCATCTGGCTCCCATGGTCCCCAAATTTAAATCCAATTGAATCTCTCTGGGATGCCATAAACATCAGATCCATGTATCTGGGGAAGTTCTGGACAATGTTGCAATAGGCATGGCTAGAATTGCCTCTGCAGTCCTCCGGCAACTTTGAAGTCAATGTCTTGGAGAGAGTACAGGCTGTTATTTGCACTAGAGGAGGACCGACACACTGTTAGGTGTTATTGAAAACATAACAGTGATACCTACCATTAGGTAGGTACCACTGTTAAGTTTTGTCCATTGAGTGTACACCACACTTTTCGATCTAATGGCTACAGTTCCAACATTATCAAAAAAAATAATCAATCCAATCCACAACATTCTTTTCAGGAAGATTTTAGTAATGCTATCACCATCCCCTATGTGTGAGGCACATTAGAAATAAAATCCAGGATCTTAAAGAAATACAATCTATGCACCACTTTTAGGTCCCACTTGAAACTAGCTACCCTTATCTGCTCCACTAGAGACAAACAACCACCCCTTTCAGTTCTGAGTGTATATAGAGTATCTCGTTCCTGCAAGTTGGTATTATAGACAGACAAAAAGGTAAGCTACCATCTGAATGGAAGAACATAAAAAATACATCTGCAGTCATGACTATGGTCAATCTGGCCTTGCAGACCATGCTTTGGATATAACTCACAGAATCAATTGGAAAAAAATCATTATGCTCCATCACAGTAAATTTAGAAGAGAAAGACTATTTTTAGAATCTGCTGCTGCTCTTAAAAATCAGCCTAATTTGAATAAATATGGTTGTATAAAATTTTCCAAAATATGGGAAACACTAATTCTTCAAGATCCTAGTTTACATCCTAGGCTGCCAAGAGGTGTCCACAGAAGGTGCTCCCCCCCAACTAGTTTGAACACTAGTCTTTCATCCATGTGTTTCAGTTAGCTTTGTGCTGATTTTGTGTGTGTTGTGTTAAGTCTCATTCTGTACTCTGTAACTGATATGAAATATTGGAAGCATTAAATACTATTTTTAATCATTTCTTAGTGCTATTTCATTCCATTAAACTTTTATCATGAGTACCATCACTAGGAGATCTTCCAGTGATGGTACTGGCCTTTTTTCATTTTTGTTTTTTCTTTTCTTTCCATTCTTTACTGTATTTCCCTGAAATCTTTTTTTTTTACTGTCCTATTTTCCAGACCACCATCACGGGCATTTAATGCCCTGTAGCCATGGGTGACATCAAGAAAGGGGGACCCTTGGGCTCTCTCTTTCTCTCTCTCACACACACGTGCACACCAGGGTTCTCAACAAGTCTCAGCCTGGTACAGACTCTATTTGCACATCAGCTAGCAGTAATAATAAAGAAAAGCAGCAATAATAATAATAAATCATAGACACCTATAAAGGTTTGGAAGTGTTGGCAGCCTCTAAAATCAGGAGACATTCTTTCAAAATGTCCTTTCAAAAACATTAAGAGGAGCAATTCTTTCCTTTACAAAATAGGGATATTATTAAGGTGGGACCTCATTGATGCTTCTGATGCAGAGATTTGCTCTGAATTAAAATGATCAAGGAGTGACAGTCATAAGAGGAGGTCTCATACATAGGGATGGTATTCTAGTTCACTTGGAGTATCATCCTTACATTTAGCACTCCTAAATACCCAACATCAGGGAAAGTCGGGGAACTCAATTGACCTGTTAGGCTCAATATCCTGAACCCTTTGCACTACTTCATTTTCAGAAATACATCCATGCTGAGGCTACCTCTCATGGCTCTGCTATTTGTCCTTGATATGGCAGTAAAATGCATGAGAATGAAGATTGAAAGTGCAAAATACCCAAATGAGCTAATGTTGAGGAAGTATCAGGAGGTGAAAGGGAAGTATGACATAATAGCAGCAACATCTCGTGGGAAATCCTGCTGAGAAGACAACAGTAAAGAAAGTGTTCATGGGGGGCATTACACACATATGTCTGTCTTACCCTCTCACAGTTTTTCATCATCTCTAAGCGGTATGATTTACTAGCAATCTCTATAGAGAAAAAAATGAATATGGCCTCACTCCTGAAAAAAAAAAATACACCAAAAATGGTTTCACTGCATTTATATCCACTAGGTTAAAAAAATAATGGATCATGCACCACATACAATAAAAAAAAATAGGCCTCAAGCTCCATTAATAGATGTATGAATTACCTTCACTCTCCTAACAGGAAAATAAAACCATCAAAATACCTATTGCCTGAATGGCCTTGAATTTGACATCTGGGATATCTTTCTTGAGAAGGAAGAGTTGGACACTGTTTATCCATAATTCCTTTAAAAAAAATCTAAGACTGATAAAAAGCAAATCTCACAAAACTAGGAGCATCCACCAAACATAAATAATTAACAGATTAATACATTTGAATTGTCACTGAATCTGCAAAAATGTGAATTATATCTAGTTCCTCTTACAGAAACATATCTGACATGTCTATCATCCATAAGGACAGGACAGGTGATGAGCATTTGAGTTCCTTCCCATGGAGGAACTCTCGTCCTGTTATATCTGTCTACTGTCTTGTGCAGATATATCCCAGGATTACCTTAATGATCTCATATTGCAGTTGTTATCCCTTATACTTGTGATGGGGGACTTAAATGGCCACAGCATGCTGTGGAGTGGTGCACACATATCTTAATATGTGCACTGTCCCGAGAGTTGTGGGAAGTGCATCCTTGTTGACAGTAATTTGTTCCTCCTAAACACTGGAAGTAACACCTTCCACATGTCTACCAAAACATTCACTGCTATCAGCCTAGCAGTTTGTTTGTTATCCATAGTTTAAATAGGAAGTAGAAGATAACCTGAAATTCTGCCATCCATCCACCTGTCTTCTACAGGGCAGTGGATGACAGGTTTTTTGAGTTAGTCTGCTGTGAGGTTGAGGCCAAGAGATAATTATTTTGTGATGAAGCATGCCTCTGATCAGGGAGAGTGGGGAATATTCTGCCAAGAAAGGGTATATGTGGAATTACAAGGTATGTAATTATGACAATCTTAGGAGGAAGCTCAGAGCTGTGCCATGGTATAGAAACCTGTAAGAGAAATATGTTAGCAATGCATTGGTGGTAGCTAAGGAGTATCTGGAGGATGCAATATCAGATTGTATACCCAATTACAGTCAGGAGGGTTGGATGAGTAGTATCATTAAGCAGGAGCTACAAAAAAAAAAAAAAAAAAAGAAAGTGTTGTGGTGAAGGGTATATGAGGAGAAATGTAACAGCAAGTTCTCAAGCAGTAAACCAACATAGTAAGGAAGGTAAAATGAGATTTATGAGAAGAAACTAGCAGAGAAGGGTAAATTAAAAATAGCAAGAAATTATATTTTTGTTTCATCCTTTATCCAAGTGTAAGTAAGCAAAGTTTGCTTACACTTGGATAAAGTTTCTTCATGACTAGGATACTTGTGTATAGAGGCTAATGACTTCATATTAATTGCCTTAGTATCCCATAATGTAAAACACATATCCCTTCAGGTGTGTATAATGCTGTGCATTATGGGAAGGGCTACTATACAGTTTTGACTTTTATTGAGGTCTTATCAGTGGGAGCCAGTCCCAGAAAAGACACCAAGGTTGAAGTAATGTATCTCTTGAGGTTTGGCATGTTGAAAGACCTGCACGATTTTGATCTTAGAGGGAATCTCTCTCTCTCTCTTTCTTGAACTGAGTCTTCCAAGTTTGAGTTGGGATTGACCCTCTCTCAAACCTATTCTCCAAGAAGAGAGAGATTCCCCGCAAAATTTTGTATTAAGTATCATGCTATTTGCCATAGCAGAACAGCTTCTTCCAACTACAAACAATGCCCTCTCTGTGGATGACTTTACCATCTTTTTTTCTCTTTTGCAATAGTGAATGTCATAGAAATACAGTTGCAGCAAGCCACTGATTGTCTTTCAAATGAGTTCAGATTTTTGCCACAGGAAATTGTCTGCATGCATTTTTGCTGAAAATGTGATCATCCTGACTTGGAACTGACAAGTAGTAATCTTAGTTAAAACAGAAGTGAAGAAAGCTTCTATTCCAAATGGGGAAAACTGACATTTTATATGTCAGTTGCAAGATAAGTTCAAAGAAAGATGATTTTCTTCACACTCTGACTTCCAATTGGGATGCAGACAGATATTTATTGCTCCTGTTAATATTACACTTACACTTCATTACACTTATCAAATCCATACATTATTTATGTGTTTTAGGTGTATGCTTCTGCAAGAGACAATACATTCAGGTACTAGATCCAGTATTAGGCTATCAAAATTGCAAATGAAGCATTTTGAACATCACTTATTCCTAGTCTTTACATCAAAGAAAATGAACCAACTTTTCACTTCCACATCAGTAACCTGAATAAAATCTCTGCTGGACCATCTCACGTGGGCAGTTATTATTTTTTTTTGTCTACAGTAGGAAATTTGTACAATACCTGTCAGGCTACCATATATTCATTCCTTCTGTTTGCAAATAAAAGCATTACTCAAGCTCTGGAGATCAGAGTAGTGGTTGAATGCCACCTTTTATCATGCAGTTTCTCCTAATGCAGATTAGTAAAACGTTCCGCTCCTTCCTTGTCTACAAGCAACTCTTTCAAATACATGAAGCTGAATTCGTACTTATCTATATAGACAATTCAAAATTGTGAAGTAAAGTCTCTAGTGGGATCTTCAGCTGTCTTTTCAGATCCTACATACAAGAGTGTACCATACTGCTAGGTGGCATGCAGTAGAGCTTGCATTAAGTTACATAAAATTAAAACATTACAAAAGGTGCAGTATTTATACTGATTTTAGATGCTCTCTTCAGGTACATAAAGTCTGGTAGAGCAGCAACATCTGATTGCTCTTTTGGATCCAACATTTGCTGTATAAGATAAGCTCTATCTGGACATTCACTTGTGTTGGATTCCTAAACAATTTGCAATCAAGACAAATGAGACTGCAGCTGGGTCAGTTTGCTCCCTAAGATACCATCATCTGCTTGTCCCTTACACAGATTACAGAAAATTATATGACATAAATTTATATTCTAGTGGCAAATATCATGGAATAGAGAGAATTACAAGCTCTATTAGATTAAACTCAAAATTAAACTATGGCAGTCTAGTCTGTGCATGGTTTGCAGAGAAGTTGTTTTTGCTCAGCTTCATATAAGCTATAGTCATCTTACACACTCCTTCCTATTCAGTGTTAACCACAGTGCATATTTTAATCGATTGGCCTCATTTTGTCAATGGGTACAGTCTTTATTTTAGTGTTTTTAATAATCTTCCTGGGCTCTTCACCCAGGCAGATTTTATGTTTTCTCCAGTATAAAATGTGTTTTTAAATTTCTACAGAAGACTAACTTTTATTATTATATATTGATTTATATATGTTACTTTTAAAGTGAAATTGTTATTTATTTATTAATTTTATATTATTCCTGACTTGCTTTTTCTTGTAATATACTTTTATCTTGACTTATAATTTATGTGGTTTTTCATAATATTTTAACTATTGGCATGATGCATTATAGCCTAAGTTACTGATGTGCCAGAAAAAATCAAACAGCAATGTATGCTTTTTTTTAAGTGGCACTTGTGACAGAAAATAATATATATAAAGACATAGATACAAAAAGAGTTCATTACTAATGTAAATAACTAAATATTTTGATCTGAAACTTCTAGATCATCCTCAGTGTAAATGATACTTCAAAGTAAGGTAGAATGATAAGAGGGTTTTACAAGTAAGATACCAGCTACATGGTATAGTTATAGTATAGCAGATATCCTTATTAATTATAAACAGTAACCCTTTTTTTTTTACGTATATCAACATATCTACTGTACTATGACATGCACTCTAACATGCAGCTTGTAATCTCACTTGGGAAACTATTTGCTTCTGTAATTTTCAGATTGAAATGTTTGATTATTTACATCAGTAATAAACTTTTCTTGTATCTACATGTTCACACATTGTTTTCATGGCTACATGAAAACAATGTGTTTTCTTTCTGTCATGCAGCTTCTCCTTGTGCAGGTAAGTTAAACATTTTATCTCTGCTTTCTGTCTATCAGCAGTTTTTTCAAACACACAGAGCAGAATACTTCAATTTTATACATGTCTTTATATATACAGTTCAAAATCAGAGTGTCTGTTGAAATCTACAACTGTCTTTTCCAACAACATAATATCTAGTCAGATCCAACTAGAATGTAGGATCTGTACTGCTGAGCAGAATACTTATGGTATTCTGTATCAAAGTGCATTATTCATTCTGATTCACTAAGTTCTCTATAGGCACTAATAAGTGATATATCAACAACATTCACTTCTTTCTAGAACCCAGCATTTTTTTTTCTGTCAAATGAGGATGCTCCAGCTGGATGATAGTATTGGATCCCATGGCACACTGGGATTAAGAGAAACAAAGCTGCAGATGCTGTCAAGTCATCTCTCAACATGCTGTCCTTCACAGTGATTGTAGACAGATTATAAGACAAAAATTGATATCAGTGAAAGGCAGCATAGAATTGTGAAACAAACCCTATCAGATTAAACCTGAAATTAAATTAAGTCAGTTCTATGCATAGATTTTAAAGAGAAAGTTGTTGCTTGGCTCTGCATAGTTCATGTTACACATTCTTATATTTATAGATAAGTGATGACATTCCTTTTTATGAGTACTTTGCCATTTTAACTATCCACCATGTTTTAATTGACTACACTGATTATTTTAATGAGCGCTATAGAGGTAGCCAAGGAAAAGAAGAAGTCAGCTTGTGTGCTTAGAGAATACACAGAAAAATATAAAAAAGCAAAACACTATGTAAAGCTAGTTAACCAAAAGTTATGGGAAGACTTTGGTAAGAGGAACAGAAAATAAATATCAGGAAGGTCGCAAAATATTCTGGAGACTGTCGAAAAACCTCAGAAATGAAGTAAAGAGTACTGTAAAAGGTATCAGAGATGATAGAGATATTTTTGATATCTGGAGTAATTTCTTTGAAAGAGTAGTAAACGAAACAATCTGCATCAGAGGTTCAAATGCTGGATGATTGGAGCAGAGTTTTCATAGTACCCATTTATAAAAAGAGAAATAAAATTGAATTTGAGAATTACAGGTCCCAAGTGTTCCTGGTAAGATTTATATAAGTATACTTGTTGATGGGAAGCTTGATGAAAAACAAGTTGGATTCCAGCCAAATAGGATTGTCAGGATCAAATTTTCACTTTAATACAAATAGTCAAGAAATCTTTGAAATATAACATGGATTTGTATTTAAGTTTTGTTGACCTGGAAAAGGCACATGACAAGGTGCCAAGAAGAAAGCTCTTCAAAACACTATAGTTATGTGGTATAAATGGGCATTATATTGAGCAGTACATAGTCTCTATTTAAGCTGTAAGTTAGCAGTTAGAATTGAAAGAGGTTCAGGGAGATGGTTCGATATTAAATCAGGTGTGTGACAAGAGTACATATTATCTCGACTGTTATTCATTATCTATATGGATCACATTATGAAGGAAAGTGGCATCATTAAATCTGATATCAAAATTGACAATAGTAATCTTAGCTCTTTACTTTGTGCAGATTGATTTTATACTTCTGAATAAATCCAGTACAAGTCTGGTAGATTCCCTGACTAAATTGAATAACCGTTGTAATAAATTTGGTATGAAAATCATCAATAAAAAGATAGACAGTGAAAATAGTCAGAAACATATCAAATTGTATACTGAATGGCAAACCTGTAGAAGTAGTAAAACATTTTACTACTTCTACAGGAAATGATTAATAGATGTATATAAATGTTTGACATATAGAAATAGAAAAATTTGGAGAAAAGTGCAAAGCTAATAATAATGGTTAATACCAGCTATGTTTCTATGGATTAGTTGTTACTAACACTATGTTTCGAATTAAGCAATATTTTTAGTGAAGATGGGAAATTAAATATGGAAATAGATAACTGAATTAGTAAAACTAGTATGGTAAGAAGTCAGCTGAATAAATTTGTATGGAATAAGAAGAAATTAGTCAAAACACTAAATTCGCTGTATACAAGACACTGTTCAAACCAATTTTAGCTTATGGATCTGAGAACTTGGTTAGAAATAAAACACTTGGTCAGACTGGAGACTACAGGTATGAGAATTCTGAGAAGGATTAGTGGAGTGAACTGGTGGTATCACATTAAAAATGAAGAGATTAAGAAAGAACTTGTCATTGTTAGCATTCAGGAATGTGTTAGTAGAGCTAATCTCAGGTGGTATGGTCTTTTAAACAGATTGGAAGAAGAGCAAAGATTAGCAAAACAAGTGTTCTTTGCCAGTTTGGCAGGTGAAAGATCCAGAAGAAGACCAATATGTAGATGGATTGATGCAGTAAAAAGTGCCTTAAAAGAGAAATATAAGATCTGATAATGTTGGAGTTTTGACAAATAATAGATTCATTTGAAGGAAAATTGTTGATCAGAAGTTAGTAATGGTGTAACTTTTTGATATAGTACTATCATAATTATCCTGTATATCCCTTGATGTTGGATATCAGGAATTTGATGATGATGACATTGTCCTGGTGCATTAAAGCCATTCTTTCTGGTGTGCCAAAACATCAAAACAGCATCTGTATCATCGAGAGAGAGAGAGAGAGATTCATTTTTGAACTGCACAAACCTTTTGAATGTATAACTTTTGTCCATCATTTCTTCTCAACTCATTTTATTTAACTTATTGGTTTCAATGCTATTTTTGTCAAGTTCAAAATGGAGTTTAATGCATGTCATCTGTTACAGTCTACAATCATTTGTAAAACGAAATTCATACTTAAGTATACTCGGTTTTATTTCATATGATATTGCTTCTAATTCATACCAGGCAAAGCGACTCAGCAGGTTTAATATTTTGCTATTACCTGTTAG
Organism: Typopeltis vanoorti; assembly: GCF_054136105.1. Lineage (NCBI taxonomy): Eukaryota > Metazoa > Arthropoda > Arachnida > Uropygi > Thelyphonidae > Typopeltis > Typopeltis vanoorti. Next base: position 78,757,048 of record NC_143567.1, on the reverse strand, counting down.
TTGAATCCTATATTAATAATAATGATTACATTACAGCCATTCTGGAAACTTGTTTTAAGCATATCTCATACTGTATATATGTAAGAGAGGGGGATTATTGTGCTTTTTCCAGCCAAATGTTCAGATATGCTGAATTATATTACATTTTCACTTATGTTTTATGTTTGTTAAAATGAATTCATATCATTTGAAGTTTTTTAATTTAAGTTACAATGAAACTTCTCAAATCTGGTCAAAGGACAACTCTTTGACCTTAATAATTGGACCATAGATCAATAAGCTTTTTTTCCCCTCATCCTGAGGGGGAAAAAAAAAGAAGTTTATTGATGGATTTACTTTGTTATTTATCTTATGTAGAGTTACAAGACAAAGACGAATTAGAAACCGCCGGATTCCTTTTCGTTCTGGACCATCTACTAGCTCTAATAGTCATTGTACCAGTAGTAAAACTGGTGACAAGCCAGCTATAGTAGTAGATCTTACACAGTCAGATGATGAATCTCCTCCTGCATCCAGTTTGCCACCAAATACTGTTGTTTCTAATTCTGCTGTTGTAAGGTAAAAATTGTTACATATTTAAATATTCAGATTTAGCAGAATTGTTTAATTTTATGTATATAGCAATCATGAAGTTTAATTTAATTACAATGAAACTTCTCAAATCTGGTCAAAGAACAACTCTTTGACCCTAATAATTGGACCATAGTTCAAGCATGGTTATGTTTTCAGAATGCTTCTGACCTCCACGAAGCTGGTTCTGGTCTCTCGTGATAAAAATCATCTCCCACTTAAAGACATTCATTTACAAATATCCATGTCAAAGTAGGATTTAAATCAAATCAAATTAATCAAAGTAAGCTTAAGATTAGGGGCATTGTTATACATTTGACCAACCAGGCTGTCATGCCTATCATATCATTATTTAAACTCATTCACTGAGAAAAGCCGTCACATCTTCCCCTAACAACCCATTCCACTCATTCAACACTCTCAGGGAAGAAGAAGAAAATCCTCACAATCTTGCCGTTATCTTATCAAAGAGTTATATAAGGTGACCATTTGTTCTTTCCCTCCTTGTCATATATTGGAAAATTTCTTATGCAACTTATATGTTTGTATCAATTCTTCTATCTTACCTGTTAACAAATGTTTTTGATCCACACCTTTTCAGTTTATCCTTGTGCAGATTTTGCCATCCTGGTTGCTCAATTCTGTATTTTCTTCATTGTTTTCTTATTCCCGAAAAAAGTAAATAAATTGAGTTTGTTTATTTATTTATTTTTCATGAAATATACTGTATTGTATGAGTGAACTTTGGGCATCATAAAAGTGGGTTAGCATATCCACTTGCCAACCAACAGGCTCTTGGTTTTGAATCCTGCAGAAGCATGGATATTTGTAAAAGTCTTTAGGTAAAAATTATTTTTATTACCTGGTTAAAGATCAACGCTGCTTGTTAAATGTCTGAAGTGGCTTGAAAAGTATCATATCTGTTTTCTCAGGCAGGGGTCCAAGATTATCTAAAATAAATAATTTTTTTAAAAAAGCTTTCTCATATTTCACCATGGGCTGTTGTGAAAACACACTGAATTCACTCTGCTTCTCATGCTTTGTAATCCAACATTATTAATGAAAGCCACTCTTATACCAATGATACCAAACATGGAATATTATTAGTGTTATTAACAGCTGACCTCTATTGAAGAGTGTATCTATAGCTTAGTCAGTTTCGAGGCTGCCCTTTGGAAAGACCTGGGTTTTAATCCCATCTAGAACATGAAGAACCTATACCGGGCCTGCACAATTTGATTGTCTTTGAGGGCCAAACCCAACTTGGACCACCTGACCAAGGGCCAGATCACTTCGGACCTCGAATCTTAGACTAGTCCACTGCAGCTAAACTTAAGTAAATTTGTTAGCAGGTCTACAGTAAATACTAATTAATATGCATATTTACATTTTTTAGAGAGTTACAATTAAAATTATAATCAAAATTATTTACAAACAGATATAGCTGCAAAATTTCTCAATAAAAACCACTTAAGCATAAACACAAATTTTATTAATAATTTCACTGAGAATATCACACTTATTCTCAGTGAAATATCAGTGACTGAATGTCACAATGTGACACATTGCATTTCTTTGTTGCCACTATTTTATCAAAGTTTGGTGTCATGTTTGAATTGGCCATTCTTAGTATGGCCTCTAAATTGATATCACTTAAAGATGAACGCTGTTTGGTTTTGTTCAAGTTCATGACTGAAAACGTTTGTTCACAAGTATATGTGCTCCCAAACATACAAAATACCTGGTAGGCAGTATCCAACAAACTTTTAAATTTATCCTGATCCAGAATAGAATAAAAGTCTTGTCAAGTACTCTCCTTATGCTTTACCCAATAATTTTCAGAACACTGAAGATCAATAACTTCCACCTGGAGTTCGACAGATTTCCTGCTTTGACAGAAAATGGGTCCTCGATCACTTTTATGCGGACTTCGTCTTCATTACTCAATGGCATTCTTTTCTGAAACTCCTCACTTAGAAGTGATATGTGCTTCTTATATTTTCCACCCACCATTGAATGATATTCTGATGGAATATTCTGTCGACAAGTTAAGAAATGTGACATATCCCCCTTAGCAAGTTGATTTTCAAACAAACTTAATTTCATTTTGAATGCCTTTATAAGAGACATTAACTGAAAAACAAACTTGTTTTTTCCTTGAAGCTATAAGTTAAGGTCATTCAAGTGACCCAAAATGTCACACAAGAAAAATAAATCTTGATTCCATTCTTCATCCATTATTTCTGGGAATTTTTTCGTATCTTCTTGAGTTTCCAAAAATTCAACTAATTCATTTTTTAGAGTGACAAAGCGTAACAAAACTTTACCATGGCTCAACCAATGTACATCAGTGTGGTATGGTAGATCCCCGTACTCCGCATCATTTTCTTCTAGAAACGCCTGAAACATTCTGTGTTTCAAACCTAGAGCTCGAATACAGTTGACCAGAGCAAATACTACTTTAATCACATGATCAAACTGCAAAACCTTGGAACATAACACCTGCTGATAAATTAGGCAGTGAAATTTTGTCAATGGTTTACCTGCATACTGTTCAATAAATGTTACAGCACCAACATTTTTTCCACACATAGATGGGACGCCATCAGTGCAAACTGCTACTAAATTCTTGAAATTTAAGGATAGTTTTTCGGTTACATGCATCTTTACATTTTCTGCGATCTCCTTTCCTGTTGTTCTTCCTTTCATTGAACACAAACCAGCAAGCTCCTCTGTCACCTCAAAATTCTTATTAATGCCTATTACATATATTAAAAGCTGTGCAGTATCTTTCACGTCAGTGCTTTCATCCATAGCAAGTGAATAATAGACAAATTCACTAGCCGATTTTTTTCAGGTTATATTTAAGATCCTCGGCAATATCAGCCACCCTGTGCTGGACAGTCATACTGGACAAACTGATATTTTCAAAATTATTTTTCTTATCAGGACACACTTTGGAAACGGCAATCATCAGACACTTTTTTTATCAACTCTCCCTCAGTAAATGATTTGCCAGCACAAACTATTTCTTGTGATATAATAATAATATTTGGTTGCAGATCAAGTGTTGATCAATTTTATTATTAAACTGAACCAACTAGTTTCGCCACACTTTAACTGTTGGCATCTTCAGGGTACTTATAAGTTTAAACAATCTCACAATTATGCGTAACTGCAAAACTGACAAAAAAACAAAAAATCTGACTAGAATAATTACAAATAGGATAGTATCGAACATGAGTGAAACACGTCTCGCGTGTACAAGGTTAGCTAGCTGTTGCGAAGAAACTTTCTGTAGTTTGTATTAAAGTTCATTTCTTCCGTTTTTAAAGTTCTGATTAGGGTTTTTGATATCTCTGGGAGTATTAGGCCTTGATTTCTGTTAAGGTTGACAGTAGAACGGGTGACTGTGGCTGCTGCTTTGAAAATTCTTGAATGGTAATCTTCCTCTATGTAAGGAGAACAGCTTTTGTCCCACTCGATGACGTGGTTAGTTGTAGAGAAATGAGATGATAGGCCAGAAATATCCTGTCTGTTGTTTTTGACATAGCCAATGTGTTCCTTTTGCCTGATTTCGAGGCTTCTCGAAGTCTGTTCGATGTAACTAGAGCCACAAGCGCATGGAATATTATAAACTCCAGCATATTTATAGAAAGGATGGTTGTCTTTTGGAGATCTTAGTAGTTTATGAATAGATTCTATTAGTTTAAATGTTACTCTTATTTTGTGTTGTTTGAGGAGGCTGGCGAGCTTGTTGGAGATGCCACTTACAAACGGAATTGCAATCGTTTTTATATATTGAATATCTTCTTGTTCTCTTTGTGGTGGTTCAGAGAAAAGGACTTTATTGACTAGTCTTCTTGGATAGCCGTTCAAATACAGATTGTTGGAAATAAATTTTAACTCATCTTGAAGGGTCTCGTTGTCCATTGTGATGTGAATCGCTCTTTTCTTTAACATGTGTACGATGCTGAGTTTATGTGAGATGTGGTGAGAGGAGCTGAAATGTAGGTAGCGACCTGTATTGGTCGGTTTTCTGTACACCGATAGATTTATACTGCCATCAATTTGTTTTTTGATTAAGATGTCTAAAAACGGTAATTGGTTTTCTCTTTCAAGTTCCAGAGTGAATTTGATAGAACGATGGAAGGAGTTGATCTTTTTGAGATAATCATATAGGTCATCTTTGTTATTGTTCCATACGATGAAGATATCGTCCACATATCTGAACCAAATTTTAGGTTTTGTAATAATTTAGGATAGGATTTTGTTTTCTAAGTCTTCCATAAAGAGGTCAGCACATGAAGGTGAGAGTGGGCTCCCCATCGCCAAGCCTGTTAATTGTTAATAGATCTTATTTTTCCAAGAAAAGTAGTTGGAGTTTAGGCAGTGAGCAAACAATGAGGTTATATCTTGTGGGAACAAGGTACTTAAGATGTCAATGACCTCCACTACAGGAACGTTTGTAAAGAGAGAGGTGACATCTAACCTTATACTCCCAGAGATATGGAAAACCTTAATCAGAACTTTAAAAATGGAAGAAATGAACTTTAATACAAACTACAGAAAGTTCCTTAGCAACAGCTAGCTAACCTTGTACACACGAGACGTGTTTCACTCATGTTCGATACTATCCTATTTGTAATTATTCTAGTCAGTTTTTTAGTTTTTTTTGTCAGTTTTGCAGTTACACATAATTGTAAGATTGTTTAAACTTATAAGTACCCTGAAGATGCCAACAGTTAAAGTGTGGCGAAACTAGTTGGTTCAGTTTAATAATAAAATTGATCAACACTTTATCTGCAACCAAATATTATTATTATACTAATTTATGATCAAGAAAATATTCATCATGAAGATATTTCTTGTGATATTTTAAGCTTACTTTTGTAGATGTCACTTTTTTAAGGGCTTGTTGCTCACCACTAAGGACTTTCAATAACTTTGCTGCTTTTATTTGCTTTTCACTTGCATCCAACTTGCCAAGGTTAGGATGTTTTGATTCAAAATGACATCTCAGATTGTACTCTTTTGGCACAGTGTCACTAAAGATATTTGTAAAAAAATATTTGTTTGTCCACTTAGGGTTAAATGCTCGCTGTTCCGAATCTATTTTACGCTTTTTACTTTAGCTCATTGTGTCGGGATTGACAATATTAATTACAAAAAGCTCATATAATGCAAGTTATGATAACAGTTAGGTAATATATTGCTCCAGCTACAACCAACCACTACACTGCCAAAGCCAGTCAAGACACAGCCAACTTTGTGTAATACGATTTGTTCTCGTTCGTAGACGTTGAGTCGTTATCACGAAGATGTAACTTTGAATTTCCCCGCAGCGACACTAGCGCTAACAAAGCCTCGAAGCGATTGTAATAATTTGTTATTAAATACGACATGTGCGAATAACTCCAAATGTAATTTGTTGTCAAGTTGAAAGAAACATGATTGTGACATTAATCGCACGAACGTAAACATGCAGAGTCTTGGTAAAAATTTAATTCAATGCTAGGAAAAAATCGTCTAATTTCATGTTCCCCCATATGATTAAATAATTTTAATCAGGCAGACGGCCAAAATAAATAGCATTGCAGGCTGTATGTTGTGCAGGCCTGACCTATATAATGGCTTAAAGCTTTGAAGGAAACATATGTTAAACATTTTTATGAAGTGAATAAAAAACACATAGAAACAGACATATTTGTGAAATGAATAATGGTCAGCACACGTACAAAAATGTGAAAAATAGATTTATTGCCTCTAATATTTCATCTTTGTTATGGGACATCATCATTAGAAAGAATAAAAGGAAATAAACCACCATATTCAAACTGAAAAAGGTTACATAGCATGTATATATGTACGGGTTGAGTCTTGTTCACAGCTAAATGAGCAAGAGAGCACTATTAGAATTCAAAGCAAACAATGAGCATTTAATTAGATGTTACAAAGGTTACATAAATCATTCAAGGAGTGAAAGAAATCTGTGCACAATTAATTGTGATTACTTCCTGCTACTTATAATATAAGCATGCATTCTCAGAGTGAGTGATTCAGATTGGGACAGTGTTATAAAGTTTCACATTTTCAGGAAGAAATGATCAAATTTAAATATATTTGAGGAAATATTTAAGTTTGATTTCATTGAACTTTCTGACTAATGTCATTTCCATGGGAAGTGAGGCCAGATTTATTAGAATACCCTACAAAGCCAAAAATATGGTTAGGTTAGATTATATTTGGTCATTCAAACATATAATTAAAATGAAATATATATTGATCTTTAATTGACTGGCTTTCCGGCTTCTTCAGGACTTATATAACAGTAAGAGAAAAAAAAAACTCAAAGTGGCTAGTACAGAGAAAATGGAGTAACACTACTGTATAAATTAAACATTAAAACAGAACACGTAGCATTACACGCATGGACCTTGTTGTGTTAGTTACTGTTATAAGAGCACATTCTGTAGTTTTGAATGAAATTAAATTCTGGCAGACTGAGTGATCTTGTTAAGGTTTTCCATATGTCAGCTATTATTATTCCCTGGTTTCTGTTAAGATTTTCTCCAGAACGGAGGACAACAGCAGCTTGAAATTTCTACAATGAAAATCTTCTTCTAGAAGATTTTCTTCATAAGGCATGGAGCTGCTATCCCAATCAATGGTATGGTTAATAATTGCGAAATGATGGGCTAGACCCAAGTTGTCTGTTCTGTTGTTATTAACATCTCCTATATGTTCTTTTTTTTATTTTTTTATTTTTTTATTTCGAGGCTTCTCGACATCTTATATAGTTTAGACCACAAGCACATGGAATGTTGTACACTTCAGCGTGTTTGAAAAAAACATTAATGTCTTTTGGCGATCTTAAAACATGGGGACAGTCTTGACCAGTTTGAATGCAACTCTGATGTTGAAAGGTTTAAAAAGTTTTGCGATAATTTCGGACACTGTACTTGCATAAGGAATAACTATGGATGAACTATAATGAGTGATGGTAGGTTGTTGTTGTGGGGGGCTTCTATGAAGAATCGCGTCAATTTAATTCCTTGGATAGCCATTTTTTATTAATGTCTCTGATATATGAGTAATTTCATCATAGAGTTCTTTTTCTTCTGAGATGATGTTCGTGCCTCTATTTTTTTGAGCATATGTATTATGCTGAGCTTCTGGAAAATATGGTGAGTTGGCTTGAAATGAAGGTAGCGTCCAGTGTGTGTTAGTTTGCGGTAGACTGTTAGTTTTATATGTTCATCTGCAAGTTTCTTGATTAGGGTATCCAAAAATGGTGGTTAATTATCTTTTTCCAGTTCCAAAGTGAATTGTATTAATTACTATCAGATTCATCAACGTATTGCATATTAGAGTTGCACCCAACATGGAAAAACCACAAGGACACTAATAACTTATTACGGAACATGACTAGTTGGTCCACAGACTTACAACGGAATCTGAAGTCACTACACCTATTGACACCACAATTGTATGGAGCCCCGAAAGTCCACAAAAGTGGAATTCCGCTACGCCCGATCGTTGACGGAAGAAATGCTCTCACATATTTATTGTCCAAACACCTCTCCAGCCTCCTAAAAGGACATATTAGAAAATCGGACACTTACATTAAGAATTCAAAACACTTTATTGAAAAATTGAAAAACATCTCAATCCTAAACACAGACACTCTCGCTAGCTTGGACGTGGTATCTTTATTTACCAATATCCCAGAAAGAAGTTATCAGTATCCTATACAATCTCTTCCTGAAGATACGGCTCACCTTTTTCATCATTGCCTTAAATCTAATTATTTTAAATGGAATGAAACGATATATGAACAACTAAATGGTTTAACTATGGGCAGTCCCCTTTTGCCGCCCTGTGCAGATTTGTTCATGGAAAAGCTAGAAACAGACATCCTCTCAAAATTAGACCCAAAACCTTTAGTGTGTTAGAGGTATGTAGATGATGTCTTCATAATTTGGAGGGACACAAAAACAGCTCTTTTGGGCTTTTTAACCAAAATTAATTCTTTTCATCAAAAAATACAATTCACTTTGGAACTGGAAAAAGATAATCAACTACCATTTTTGGATACCCTAATCAAGAAACTTGCAGATGAACATATCAAACTAACAGTCTACTGCAAACCAACACACACACTGGACGCTACCTTCATTTCAAGCCAACTCACCATATTTCCCAGAAGCTCAGCATAATACATATGCTCAAAAAAATAGAGCCACGAACATCATCTCAGAAGAAAAAGAGCTCTATGATGAAATTACTCATATATCAGAGACATTAATAAAAAAATGGCTATCCAAGGAATTAAATTGACAAGATTCTTCATAGAAACCCCCCACAACAACAACAACCTACCATCACTCAGTATAATTCATCCATAGTTATTCCTTATGCAGGTACAGTGTCCGAAAATATCGCAAAACATTTTAAACCTTTCAACATCAGAGTTGCGTTCGAACCGGTCAAGACTGTCCATCATGTTTTAAGATCGCCAAAAGACATTGTTTTTTTCAAACACGCTGGAGTGTACAGCATCCCATGTGTTTGTGGTCTAAACTATATAGGATGTTGAGAAGCTTCAAAATCCAAAAAAAAAAAAGAACATATAGGAGATGTTAATAACAACAGAACAGACAACTCAGGTCTAGCTCATCATTTCGTGATTATTAACCATACCATTGATTGGGATAGCAGCTCCATGCCTTACCTAGAAGAAGATTTTCATTGTAGAAATTTCAAGGATAGCTGTTGTAGTCCTTCGTTGTATAGAAAATCGTAACAGAAACCAGGGAATAATAGCTGACATATGGAAAACCTTAATAAGATCACTCAGTCTGACAGAATTTAATTTTGTTCAAAACTACAGAATGTGCTGTCATAACAGTGACTAACACAATAAGGTCCATGCATGTAATGTTACATGTTCTGTTTTAATGTTTAATTTATACAGTAGCTGTTACTCCATTTTCTCTGTGGTACTCTGTTTTCTCTGTACTAGCCACTTTGAGTTTTTTCTCTTACTGTTATAAGCCCTGAAGAAGCCAGACAGCCCTAGTCAGTGAAACTTGTTGGTATTAGATGCTTATAAATCATGGTCAATTAAAGATTAATATATATTTCATTTTAATTATATGGTTATGTTACCTGATTTGGCTAGGTACCAAAGATATACTTAATGAAGTTAACACTTACCCAGTTTAAACCCCAATATATATTTTTCACTAGAAATTGAACAAATCACTTATTGCTTGATAAACTGATTTTGATCACTGAGCAAACTGGATTAATAGTTGCAGTGCACAGGAAAAAAAAATCAATCTTTGATATTTTTATTTTACTTCTGTTACCCTGTTCAGAAATGAGGTATTATAAAACTCTTAAAGATTGTGTGTGTGTGTGGTGGGGGGGTCGGTATCTGTAATGACAACGAGTTGGAACGTGAAATGGCTTACTTAAAAGAATGATTCTCATAAAAAATGGCTGCAATCTTAAAATAGTAACATCTTACAAAAATCCATAATGATTCTGCCAATAATCAGGAATATCAAAACTATAAAGGTACAGTTTGCCATGCATTCAAAATATCATAGGCAAACTAGCTATGCTGACAACAGCATGACCTCAAAGTGACTTTCATTCCCATGAAAAAAAAAAAAGCCTTCAGCACTCAAATCACTAAGCAACTAATCTGTTTCTCTAAGACAAGATGCCAGATGTATGAGATCTAGCAGACGAGTAACGAGATTTTTTTTATTGTGACATTTGCAGTACTGTCGAACCAATGATGATGTAGTATGTTAGTGATTCCTACTCTTTCTGTGACTACAAGTTTCTTGTTGATAGGGTAAACATCTGATGTATGTCTATTCATGTCTGATGTGTTCAACATACAAATGGAGAAGCAAAATCTTGAACAGTGTTGTGCAATTAAATTTTGTATTAAATGGAACAACACTGCCACCAAAACATTCAGTAAAATTACACAGGTGTATGGTAATGATCTTTATCATGTGCTGAAGTGTTTAAATGGCACAAGATGTTCTTAGAGGGGGAGAGAAAGCATGAGCAAGTCCAAAATGAAAACCATGATTGTCATCTTTTTTGATCCACTGAGAATTTGTACCCCCTGGAGTGATTGCCACCAAAACATTCAGTAAAATTACACAGGTTATATGGTCTTCTGTGGCTCTTTAGTTTCAGAGAGTCGTGTGGCGTCGCATATCCAGTCATAATATCACAGAGTAGAACTGTCCTCGTTCATATATGAGAAACAAAGTATTCCTATGAACAAATCAAAAATTTCAGTGTTCATAGCCCTCTTAAAATTTAATAAAAACAAGGCAAACTCAACAAAAAAAAAAAAAAAATGGGCAGCATCGCGTGCCCATTTTGGTTCGCTGTGCTGCTGTCATGGCTTATGCAACCCATGCTACAAAATTCACGTCAGTTTGATTGTACAATTGCATTTTTATCAAGTATGAAAGTTTTAAGAATGTGCTTAATTGGTCTAATGTAGTTAATTGTAGGATAGCTTTGAATACTTTAATTTATCAATTAATTGTAACCAAATCTGTGCAGAGTGGGAGACAATGTGTTTGTTTTAAGATACTGTATATTAGAAAACAATAATGAAGGAGAATGCTATGTTTGATTGGTATATTTGAATTACTCAAAGGTGTAAAATTTAAAAGAGGAGGACGAGGCTTACCTCCTTCGACTACAATACTGTTTTCCATTGTAAATATGGGCAAAAAAGTTATAAATTTATCTAAAATTATATATTAAAAACGTGCCTATCACATCAGTTAACACCTCATGCAAAATGGATGAAACTTGGAAAACAAAAACATCAACTCATGACAACATTCGATTGGATTGGTTGACACTATTGCTATTGTCTCAGAGCTCACCCTGCTTCACCTTCGGAGCAGTTTAAAACTACTAGAATGCTAAGAATTTGACCTGCTGTGCCGTCTGTACATCTTTTCAACCAGTGGCTATTTTTAGCCAGTGGCTATAATCCCCCAAAGAATAAACAAAATACCAAATGCCCTCCAAAAATTCCCTTCATTGCCTAATATGCAAGACTAAGCAAAACTGTTACCATCCCATATATTCAGTATATATCTAAAAAGATATCTAGAGTGCTTGATAAATATCAGTTCCTCACCAGATTTGAACCATATATCGAGTTGGCAACTCTCATCTGTTCACCTGAGGACAAAGTCTCTTCTTTATCACGTCCAGGAGTGTACGAAGTGCCCTATACTTGTGACCTGGCTTACTTTGGACAGACAGGAAGAACTGTTGACATCCACCTGGAAGAACATAAAAAATACATTTGACACTATTGTTATGGCAAGTCAGGACTAGCAGACCATGCCTTGGTGGATACTCCTTCACACCAGATCAAATGGACGTCATTTTAAGTCAGAGAGAGATTGTTTTTGGAATCAGCAGAAGCTTTAAGACATTCCCCAAACCTCAGTATATGACTGTATCAATTTAGCAAAAGTCTGGGAGACAGTCATTTCGAAATCAAATTAATACTTCTCTCTCTCTCTCTCTCTTTATCCAACAACAGATGATGCCAATTAGGGCTCTAGTTCCCTGTGTTGTTCATTACAGTTTTTTAAACTGGTTTTCCACTAACTGAATTGTTGCTGTTTGTCTACTGTGACAGTGTTTTTGTACTCTGAAGATGCTGAATATAATACCAGTGAATATCATCAAATAAGTTAAATAAATATTAATTATTTTCTTATTATTTGTGTATTGTGAATCTGTACCATTGAACAAATTGACATGAAGTGCCAACACACAAGCCTTTCTATTTGTTTATGCAATAAATATTTAAGAAGACCTCAGTGCCAGACATGATCATCCTTTCTTCCTGATTTACACGCGTAGACCTACACTTTTTACCGTGTAGGCATTTGGAACTGAAATCTTAGGGAATAGGTTGGTTACTCCTTATTCCTGGAGGTATCCTATGACTTTAGGCGCGTGTGTTCATTGGGCCAGTTTGCCTGTTTGTGGGAGGAAAAAACCCCAGATAAACTGGGGAGAAAAACCCCACGGTCCACGCCCAAGACCCGCTAATTTGGATATGTCTGAGAAAGATCCTAAGCTCCTCATGTCAGTGACGGGAATCAAATGCAGGACACTCCTTTCCCAGGCATATGGTTGCGAAGCGCATAACCACTCGGCTAACCTTGCCAATACACGATCATATGCCTTGAAAATATCAAGAGCAACCATATGACATTTCTTCATCTTACATGACCTATGTCCACAGGTAGGTAAGGTTAGTAATGAGAACAAGAGAGTAATGTGCTCCAAATTGATTACTAATTAACTGAATGGTCTCGAGATAATGAAGAAGCGGGTCATTTATGCCCTTCTCCATAAATGACCTGCTTATTAACTCTTTTGAGAATTAATAAGGTGAGGGAAACGGAACAGTAGTTTGTCTGACTGTTATCTCCTGTAGAACAGGCTAGATAAAGACTTGCTTCTATGCTTTTGGGTAGATGCATGATGAGTATGATAGTTTGTATAGGCAATACTGGATCACTGTAAATTCTAGAGCTGGTCTTTAGCATTATTTTGTTCAACTTTTGCACCAATCTTTAGAGAATCCTCTGGAGCAGAGACTTGTTTTTATCAAGAGACTAATAGGAATTTTTCTGATGTCCTACTGGCTAATGATCTGAAGAGGCATACATTGAGTAGTTTGTGTTATATAGCAGGAGTGGTTTATCTTGGTGGTTTGTACAAATAGTTGGAGGAAAAGATTGATGCCAAGAGGACCACTGACTACTTCCACACTCCCTGAGAATTTGTGGTTTACCCAAGATTCACAATAATCTTTGGGTGATGTCACCATGGTACTATCAGAATGTAAGAAAGGTGGAAACAAGGAAGGGCAGAAGTTCATCCACAGTTCTATCCTTTCATGCTGCTATACTTAGATTCCCTCCAGGAACAACCTGGCAGTGTTGGCATCAGCAGCAGGATTAATTCACCAGCTGATGGGGAAGCCTGTTCTACTTCTCTAACTTCAAATAGAGGAGGTGCTGATTCCTTAGTTTATTAATAACAATGTGTTGAATATGCCAAGCAAAGCCATAACTTGCACCACATGTAAGAAAGAAAGCGGAGGACAGAAATTGGTGACCTTACTCTAGACATGAAAATGGCTTCATGCCTCCAATAAGCAGGGAGGTGGTGTTGTAAGTTGCATCCTGTCCCATGGATATAGTTAATAAATTACTTCTGCATTATATTCGTTCTCTAAGAATTTATGGTTTACCCAAGATTCACAAGCTACTGCTTTGGCTGATATTTGAAGGTATTGACAGCCTTAATTATCATCTAGCCAAGAAACTAGCATCAACACTCAAGGAGTTCGTAGGTCATTCCCCTCCTATGTTAAAAACACACGACACTTTGTAAGCAAAATTAAAGACATCCCACTAGAAAAAAGTGATTTATTAGTCGGTTTTGACATCTCTGCCATTTCACAAATGTCCCAATCAATGACACAGTTCTTCTTTTACAAGACAATTCCTGCCTGATATCACAGGGCTCTTTGTCCATGTACTATGTTCTGGCTATTTTGTGTGGTAAAATACTTTTTGCCTGCGAAAAGAAGTCGCAGCCATGGGCTCACCATTATCCTCTCCAATTGCTAACTTTTATATGGAAGTTTTTGAGCAACGTGCTCTAGATTCTTATACTGCAAAACCCAGTCTGGCTTAGATACATTGACAATTTTTTCATTATCTGGTCCCATACCAGACATTAGACACTTTCCTCAGCCACCTAGAATACAGCTTTGGTGTAGTTTTTTTTTTTCTTCAGTAAAGGTCAGGCCAGTAGAATAACGGTTGATCAAATCATTGTCACTTTAGCATACTGCTTGAAATGTAATATAGCTTGTCTTTGTGTGTGTGTGTGTGTGTGTGTGAGTGAGTGTATATATATAAGTGTATATATATATACACACTTCAAAGAATTGAATGACATAAACCGAGAGAAAAGGAAAAAGGTTTAATAGTATCACACAACTAGTTTTGGCTTTTTACAGCTTTCTTCAGGCGTTTTTATAAAAGAAAAGAAAAAACATTAAACATTGAAGATAAAAACTGTGAACAGCACAGGAAAGTCACTATACATATTTCACGTGAAAACGTATTCAAAGCTGTTCCTTCATTGGCCACATTGTTGGGTGAGTGTATGCGTATACCATCTTGTGAGCACCAGTATTTGACCAGAGCAGAATGGCAGTCTGGGAGGTTATCATCATCATCAAATTCCTTACATGCACCCTCAAGGGGGGTGTACAGGATATTATAGTACTTCATGAAAAATTTACCTCATTACTAACTTCCTATCTACAATTTTCCTCCAAATCAGTCTGTTACTTGTCAAGACTCCAACATCATTACCAGATCTTATACTTCTATCGTCTAAGGCACTTTGTACTGTATCAATCCACCTATATCTTGGTATTCCTCTGGGTCGTTTTCCTGCCAACCTGGCAGAGAACACTTGTTTTGCTAATCTTTCCTCGCCCATTCAGTTCAAATGACCATACCACCTGAGATTAGCTCTGCTAATGCATTCCTGGATGCTGACAATGTCAAGTTCTTTCCTAATATCCCCTTTTTTAATATGATATTGCCATTGATGCCATCTGTTCATGCCTCTAATCTTTCTCAGGACTCTCATATGCAGTCTAGTTTGTGGTCAAGTGTTTTACTTCTGACCTAGCTCTCAGATCCATAAGTTAAAACTGGTTTGAACACTGTCTTGTATACAGCTAATTTAGTGTTCCAACTAATTTCTCTCTTATTCCATATGAATTTATTCAATTGACTTCCTACAATACTAGCTTTGTTGATTCTGTTGTCTATTTCCATATTTAATTTACTATCTTCACTAAAAATCGTGCCTAAGTAGCTGAAATGTTTTACTTGTTCCACAGGTTCCCCATTCAAAACACAGTTGAAATTTTCAACAATTATATTTTCATTGTCTTTTTATTGCTGACCTTCATACCATATCTATTACAACAGTTATTCAATTTAGTCAGGGAATCTTGCAAACTTGTAGTGGATTTTTTTAGAAGTATAACATAGTCTGCATAAAGCAGAGCTCACATTAACATCTCCAATTCTGATATCATGTTTAATACCACTTTCCTTCATAATGTGATCCATATAGATAATGAATAAGAGAGGGGATAATGTACATCCTTATCTCAGATTTAACATTAAACCATCTTCCTGTACTTCCTTCAATTCTAACTGCTGACTTGCAACTCAAATAAAAACTAAATATTGCTTGATATAATGCTCCACTGACACCATATAACTGTAGTGTATTGAATAGCTTCTCTCTTGGCACCTTGTCATATGCCTTTTCCAGATCAATAAAACTTAAATACAGATCTTTGTTATATTCCCATGATTTCTCCACTATTTGTCGTTAAGTGAAGATCTGATCCTGACAGCCTCTATTTGACCTGTATCCAGCTTGTTCTTCACCAAGCTTTTCTTCCACAATTCTTCTCAACCGTTTCTCAAGTATACTGGCATAAATCTTGCCTGGAACACTCAGTAATGAAAAACTTCTATAATTCTCACATTCAGTTTTATTTCCCTTTTTATATATGGGTACTATGAGAGCTCTACTCCAATCATTGGGAATTCGTCCTTCTGTCCAGGCCTTCTGAACTATGCAGTGCAGCCACTGTAAGACTTTTATACCACCATACTTCAGCATTTCTGGTCGAATATCATCTACTCCTGCTGCCTTTCCACATTTCAAGCCTTTGATGGCTTTTTCTATTTCAAGTATGGATATGTATTTCTGACTGTGTGCCTGTTGAGTGTTTTTTACCACTGTGCTATCACTTCTTGTTTCATTTAGCAATTTTTTGAAGTAATTACTCCATACTTCAAGTATATCTTTTTCTCCCATTTTCATGTCACCTTTATCATCTCTAACTCCTTTTACTGCACTCTTTCCTCCATTTCTAAGCTTCTTCAACAACCTCCAGAATATCTTACCACTTCTTGATATTTATTTTCTATGTTCTTGCCAAAGTCCTCCCATGACTTTTGTTTAGCTAGTTTTACACAGTATTTAGCTTTCTTACATTTGTCTCTGTATTCTCTAAGAGCACAAGCTGACTTATTTGCCAGGAACCTTTGATATGCTTTCTTCTTTTCCTTCACAGCCTCTTTAACTTCCTGTGTCCACCATGGAGTTCTGATTTTTCTATCCTTGCAGACAACCTCACCACACCTCTCTGGCTGAATCAATCAGTATTTTCTTCAAGGTTTGCCACTGAATCTCCAAAGTTTGGTTCTTGTTCTCAAACTCTTTAATTTTTTCTTCAATAATCTTTGTGTATTTTAGTCTACAGTTCACATCTGAGAGCTGCTCAACTTTTATTCACTTTAAAACTTTCTTACATGTTATTCTTTTCAATATGAAATTCAATTTTAACCTACTCAAGACTAAATAGTGATCACTTCCAATTTCAAATCCTCTGTACACTCTGGTGTCCTGCACCAGGGAGAAAACATCACTATCAACAATAACATAGTCAATGAGACTTTTCTTATTCCTTGCCTCTTCTCTCCATGTGAACTTGTGCACATTTTTATGTTGGAACATGGTGTTAGTAATAACCAGTCCATGTCCTGAGCAAAAATCCAACAGGTATTTGCCATTATTATTAACTTTGCTCTTTTCTCCAAATTTTCCCAAAACATTTTTGTATGTCTGACAATCACTTCTTACTCTGCTATTTAGATCCCAACAAGGACCAACTTTTTCTTTTTCATTGTGTCAGTAGCTTTCTCTAGAGCCTCAAAAAATTCCTTCACTTCTACCTTAGTAGAGCCTTTTGTGGGGCCATAGGCACAATTAGTTTAAATTATTATTTAAATGTACAGGTTGAGGATGATTTCTCTAGATTCTACAATTTTTCTCTCCAATTCGTCATGGCAACAGAAAATGTTAGATCTATCTCAAAAGATTGTATGACTGGTTTTCATCATCAAAATCTGCCGAAAAAAGGATATGCTTGGATTAAGCACTGGCACGTGTTCTCTTTTAAGCGATGTTCCTCTTGTGCTCCTCCATATAGAATTTAATATACTTATCCGTCTGGCCAAAATAAGGAATGTCGCAGTCACACCATATCTTATATACACCAGGATATTTTAGATTGTGATGGCTAGGCTTTGGACGGCTCACTAGAGAGCGGATCTTAGGAAGCGGGGTAAATAAAGTTCTAATGTTATATTTTTTGAGAACCTTGGCTAATTTTTGAGAGACTGAGCTTATGTATAGTATAGATATATTGCCTTTAACATTATTCCTTTCTTCAGTATGGCAACTAGGAGGATTAAAAAGGAATTTTTTAAGAATAACCATTCGGTCTGAAAGTAGATCTAAGAAAATTGATTTCTTTACAAAGTTCATCTGGATCGTCAAGAAGAGAGCGAGCTCTATGTCCGAAATTAGAAATAATTGTTTCTGAGGAGGGAAATGATAAGACTGACTGACTGACTTTCCTCATTTGGAGCCATGGACGTGATTCTCTCCTGGATTTCCTTGAACATCTCAGTAGTCAACTCCCGAATATCCAATTCATGGCTGAGTTTGAAACTAATTGTTCCCTGCCTTTCCTGGATGTGAAACTGACCCGTTCTTCTGAAAAACTTAAAATTTCGATATATAGAAAACCTACACACACCAATAGTTATCTCTATAATCAGTCCCATCATTTCTCTCCTCGTAAACTTGGAATTATTTCTACTTTGGGACATAGAGCTCGCTCTCTTCTTGAAGACCCAGATTAACTTTGTAAAGAAATCAATTTTCTTAGATCTACTTTCAGACTGAATGGTTATTCTCAAAATATTACTAAAAAATTCCTTTTTAATCCTCTTAGTCGCCATACTGAAGAAATGAATAATGTTAAAGGCAATATATCTATACCATACATAAGCTCAGTCTCTCAAAAATTAGCCAAGGTTTTCAAAAAATATAACATTAGAACTTTATTTACTCTACTTCTTAAAATCTGCTCTCTAGTGAGCCGTCCAAAGCCCTAGCCATCACAATCTAAAATATCCTGGTGTGTATAAGATATGGTGTGACTGCGACATTTTGGGATAGATCTAACATCATTTTCCATTGCCATGACGAATTGGAGAGAAAAATTGTAGAATCTAGAGAAATCATCCTCAACCTTGTACATTTAAATAATAATTTTAGCTATAACCTCCCAGACTGTCATTCTGCTGTGATCAAATTCTGGCACTCACGAGATGCTATACGCACGCACGCACTCACCCAACAATGTGGCCAACGAAGGAACAGCTTTGAATACGTTAACTACAACGTTTTCATGTTAAATATGTATAGTCACTTTCCTGTGCTGTTCACAGTTATCTTCAATGTTTAATGTTTTTTCTTTTCTTTTATAATAACACCTGAAGAAGGCTGTAAAAAGCTGAAACTAGTCGTCTGATACTATTAAACCTTTTTCCTTTTCTCTCGGTTTATGTCATTCACTTTTAAAAAATGTTTAACAACCGAGTAAATGAACCTCCATGCATATGTGTGTGTGTGTGTGTGTGTGTGTGTGTGTGTGTGTGTGTGTGTGTGTGTGTGTGTGTGTGTGTGTGTGTGTGTACTCCAGATGATGACCTTAACATGAAGGTTAAAATGTCGGGAAATTAAAGTAATTATTCCTGGCACGGTTGTAGTCTCCATTATTTTACTGAAATGAAGACCGATTAAAGTTGTCTATCACCTAGAGGTCTAATTGGCATTTCCTCCATCTATAGAAGACATGCTTATAAGGCAGAACAATTGACTGGCAAGTCATTTGTTCTGCCTTGAGATGGGAAGGTGGGGTTGATTTGACAATAGGGAAAGTCTATATGTTGTCCATTACCAGACATTAAATACTTATTCATAATAGTAGAAGTAATGGCATTTAAATTTTATCATAATCTACTAGTATCATCAGCTATGGGAATCATAAAAGGACACTAAATTATTAATATCCCCCCCTACATTTCCCTTTTAGAAAATGAAGCATTTGATAATGGAAAAAATTACATGATTGCTGTTTTAAACTTTTCTTTGTTTAAAAATCTTTATAATAAACCACATCCATTGAGATTAGTTAATTGTAGTTATATTTCTTGAACATTTTATGCCATATTTTATTTGCATTTTACAGTGAAACAGCAGTTACAACTTCAAGCCATGTTCCTGCCCCATGTTGGTATACTGTTGCTCACCATGTGCCTTCATGTCGTTTACCAGTAATCCAATATCCAAGTTGCCGTTATCATGGTAACCAGCAACATAATGCCTACCATGATGTCCCAGATCCTTGTATGAGACCTATGGTTAGTTGAATTTTCATTTAACATTAAATGTATCTAGTCAGAAAATGAAAAGTGATAAATAAGAAAAAAAATGATATTTTTTGTGAAGTACGTAATGTATTAATCTGTTTATTCTGTTATCAGTAGACTTTTTCACTTGAAAGATTAATTTTGGAGCTATGGTTTCAGCTGAAGGCACAGAACCATAAAAGCAAATCCCCCCCCCACACACACCAGCATCATCATCAATTTCATGATATTTACTCTCAAGCAAGGGTTGTTCAGGATGCCATGATAGTAATACATGATTAAGTTTGCATTATTATTAATCTCCTGTCAATAATTTTCCTCCAAATTAGTGTATTATTTGCAGGCGTAGACTTCTGTGGCCAATTGGTTCAAAAGATATATTTCGGTGATTACATCACATTTAATGAACAAACACAACATAAAAGTAGCCTTCCTTCCTATGGAAAAAAATCTCAAGATTCCTACATCCACCAAAACCACCTCATCATCCTCTTAAAAAACCAGGAGTCTACAAAATCCATT
Source organism: Typopeltis vanoorti (assembly GCF_054136105.1). Lineage (NCBI taxonomy): Eukaryota > Metazoa > Arthropoda > Arachnida > Uropygi > Thelyphonidae > Typopeltis > Typopeltis vanoorti. Next base: position 78,736,469 of record NC_143567.1, on the reverse strand, counting down.
GCTCTTGCGGGATTTGCTACGTAGAACAGAAAGGAAGATCTGGAGAAATATGCATGACCGAACACCAAAAAGACATACAATACAAAACAGAACAAAAAACGGGTCTTGCTTTCCATACCACTTCCATTGGACACGATGTACTCTGGCAAAAAACGACGATGTCATACATAGAAAACAACAGTTATATAAGAAAATTTAAAGAAGCTGCTAATATGCTAAAAAACCCAACCCAATGCAATAAAAATCAAGGTTGAATTCTACATCAAGTGTGGTCAGCTCTAATAAAAAATCTACCTCAATCTGAGCTCGGACTGTATGAACGAGAACAAGAACATGTGACATCGTCCAGTATTGTTCAATGTCAATAACGTTATATATCTGCATTCTATTATTTGAGTTTTATGAATAGCCAGACGGTTATGATTTGTATTTATTAATTCTCTTGTTTAAACTCTAAGCTATACTATTTACCCCCTGAAGATGTAAATCCTACGATTTACGAAACTTGTCGGGAACTATTATTTCAGTGTTTTATATAACTGAGTAATAAAAAAATGTGGTGTAATCACCGAAATATATCTTTTGAGTGTATTATTTGTCATCACCTTAATGTTGGCATATCTAACATTTTATTCTGCTTAGGCACTTCTGGCTGAATCAATCAATCTACCCGGACCTTTAGCTGGTCTTTCAGTGGTCTCTTTCCTGTCACCTTGGTATCAAACACCTGTTTTGCTAACCTGTCCTCTCTCTCATTCTGTTTAAGTGACCAATATCATTACTCATATTTGTGAATTTAGAGACACAAAACACACGTGTTGAAAAGATTATTTTACTGATTAATAATAAAATAACTTTATGTTTCAACCCCTGTATTGAGGTCATCTTCAGAAGGATACATATGTATAAGAACAAGCTACATGCTGTTGCACTCTATACAAGTAAATTACATCTATGTTGTTAACTAATCTTTTTTCTTAGCCTGCCCTCTAGTGAAAAAATAAATAAATAAAAATAATAATAATTAAATAAATAAAAAAATAAAATAAAAACTACAATAAACTCTGCTCAAGTCCTCACGTACTAGGATTCTTCTGGATTTGTACAGTACAGGTTGCTATTGAATGTTCAGGAGAAAAAAAAAAAAAAAAAACACTTCACTAAGTCTTCTTGTATTGAGATTTTTCTTCGTGGTTGCTATGAAGGTTGTAGATGGGTCCTCCACATTCTTGGAATTGTTAGACCATCATTTTTATTCAGATTCGGATCATGTTTGAGCATTTCGCATGCGTCCTTGAATTTCCGCTCGAACCAGGTTTTGGTGCGGTGTAGGGACTTGGTACCTTTCCAGTCAATTCTGTGGTATGTTTGGAGTGCATGGTCAGAAAGGCCGGTTTTTCCAAAATGGAGGTATTTTATGTGACGTTTGTGTTCATCCTTTCTGATTGGGATGGTTTGCCCTGTTTCCCCTATGTATGGTATGTTATATGTGCAATCTATTTTGTAAACCCAATCCCCTGCCACACCTAGCCCACCCAGGGGTTTACAAAATAGATTGCACATGTAACATACCATACATAGGGTGAACCATCCCAATCAGAAAGGATGAACACAAACGTCACATAAAATACCTCCATTTTGGAAAAACCGGCCTTTCTGACCACGCACTCCAAACATACCACAGAATTGACTGGAAAGGTACCAAGTCCCTATACCGCACCAAAACCTGGTTCGAGCAGAAATTCAAGGACGCATGCGAAATGCTCAAACATGATCCGAATCTGAATAAAAATGATGGCCTAACAATTCCAAGAATGTGGAGGACCCATCTACAACCTTCATAGCAACCACGAAGAAAAATCTCAATACAAGAAGACTCAGTGAAGTGGTTTTTTTTTCCTTCTTTTTTTTTTTTTTTATCCTGAACATTCAATAGCAACCTGTACTGTACAAATCCAGAAGAATCCTAGTACGTGAGGACTTTAGCAGAGTTTATTGTAGTTTTTATATTATTTTTTTATTATTTTTTTTTATTTAATTTTAAAAAAAAAAAAATTTTTTTTATTTATTTTTATTTTTATTTTTTCACTAGAGGGCAGGCTAAGAAAAAAGATTAGTCAACAACGTAGATGTAATTTACTTGTGTAGAGTGCAACAGCATGTAGCTTGTTCTTATACACATGTATCCTTCTGAGGATGAACTCAATACAGGGGTCAAAACGTAAAGTTATTATTTTATTATTAATCAGTAAAATAATCTTTTCAGCAGGTGTGTTTTGTGTCCCTAAATTCACAAATATGATTGCTGATCACCGTGTAACCTTAAAAGAAAGAATATCATTAGATTAGTTCTGCTCACACATTCTATGAATGCTAACAGTGCCGAGATAGTTTCTAATATCTTCATTTTTAATACTTTTCTGATGCCATCTGTTCATGCCATAAATTTTTCTCAGAACACTCATATTTGTTGTCTCTAGTCTTTGAACAAGCACTTTGTTTCTACCCAACTCTCAGATCCATAGCTTAAAACTGATTTGAACATCTAGTCTTGTGTACATCTAGTTCAGTGTTTCAGCTAATTTCTCTCCTATTCCGTACCTGTGGTATGATGAATAAAAGTGGAAATAATGTGCATCCTTGTCTTACCTTTAATTTTACATCAGACCATTCTTCCTGTGCCTAAATTTCCTTTAGTTCTTACTGTTGACTTACAGCTTAAATATTGACAATGTATTACTTTGTATAATGTTCCATTTACTCCATATAATTGTAGTGTTTTGAAAAGCTCTTCTCCAGAAACCTTGTCATATGTCTTTTCCTGATCTACAAAACTTAAGTACAGATCATTGTCATATTTCCATGATTTCTGAATATTTGTCATAAAGTGAAAATCTGATCTTGACAACCACTGTTTGCCCAAACCCAGATTGTCCTTCTCTAAGTTTCTTTTCTGCAATTTTTCTCAGCTTCTTTTCAAGAATGCTTGTATAAACTTACCTGGAATGCTCACATTCAGGTGTTATTTCTTTCTTTTTTTTATGGATAGGAACTATGAGGGCTCTACTCCAATCATCTGGAATTCAACCTTCTCACCAAGCCCTTTTTATTATGCAGTGTAGCCAAAGTGAAAACTTTTATATCTCTGTTTTTTTTTTTAAATAACGAAACCTGTGGTGCATTCATAATTAGAAGAAACACACATATAAACCACAGTGAAAATTATTTAATTGTAAATATTTCATCCTAAGTATCTTAGGACATCATCAGTACAGTATTTAAACAAAAATTAGGAATAACATACAGTTAGGGCGCATGATTACAATAGAATTTCATGAAAATGTGCATAACGTGCTAAAGTAGTAAAACAAAACAAAAAAAAAAACGTTAATTATTTAACACAGTTTTGTATGATAATTTCCCATACTTTAGGAATAGTAAGAACGTCGTTGCGGTTTAGGTTTGGTCTGTGTAGTAGGGCTTCAGAACTTTCTTTGTATAAACGTTCATGTTTAAATAAAGATCTATGTAAAAGTTTAGCCTTTTCCCAATGGATCCTATGGTTTGGATTTTCAATTCCGTGTTGAGAGAGGCCAGATTTCTGCGGTTTAAGAAGACGAATGTGGTCTTGATGTTCCGAGATGCGTTTCTGAACAGACCTACCTGTCTGTCCAAAGTAAGATAATTTGCATGAGCATGGAATCTCATAAACACCAGGTAACATCAAGGGTGAGGATTTGTCCTTAGGAGAAGGTAATAAGTTGTAAATTTGGTTGATAGGTTTGTAAGTAGTGGCAAAATTGTATTTCTTCATAATTTTAGAAAGACGTTCTGAGATGCCTTTAACGTAAGGTATGGGAATCCTATGCACTTCTTCCTGTCTGGTTTGATGTATGCAGAAGTGACTGATGATATTTTGAGTTGTTTTGGGATTATATCCATTTAGGATGGCTGTATTTTTTGGATTTACACATCAAAAGAAAAGAAGACGGTTCCATCGCCACTTCCGTCTTTCGCAAGCCCTACATTCTCAGGTCGCTACATTCACAATTCTTCTGCTCATCATCCATCTCAGAAATCTGGCATTATTAAATCACTAGTTTCCAGAGCACACAAATTCTGCTCCTCTGAAGAATCTTTAAACCAGGAATTAGAAGTTATCAAAAATACAGCCATCCTAAATGGATATAATCCCAAAACAACTCAAAAAATCATCAGTCACTTTTGCATACATCAAACCAGACAGGAAGAAGTGCATAGGATTCCCATACCTTACGTTAAAGGCATCTCAGAACGTCTTTCTAAAATTATGAAGAAATACAATTTTGCCACTACTTACAAACCTATCAACCAAATTTACAACTTATTACCTTCTCCTAAGGACAAATTCTCACCCTTGATGTTACCTGGTGTTTATGAGATTCCATGCTCATGCAAATTATCTTACTTTGGACAGACAGGTAGGTCTGTTCAGAAACGCATCTCGGAACATCAAGACCACATTCGTCTTCTTAAACCGCAGAAATCTGGCCTCTCTCAACACGGAATTGAAAATCCAAACCATAGGATCCATTGGGAAAAGGCTAAACTTTTACATAGATCTTTATTTAAACATGAACGTTTATACAAAGAAAGTTCTGAAGCCCTACTACACAGACCAAACCTAAACCGCAATGATGTTCTTACTATTCCTAAAGTATGGGAGATTATCATACAAAACTGTGTTAAATAATTAACGGTTTTTTTTTTTTTTTTTTTTTTTTTTTTTGTACTACTTTAGCATGTTATGCACGTTTTCATGAGATTCTATTGTAATCATGTGCCCTAACTGTACGTTATTCCTAATTTTTGTTTAAATACTGTACTGATGACCTAAGATACTTAGGATGAAATATTTACAATTAAATAATTTTCACTGTGGTTTATACGTGTGTTTCTTCTAATTTATTTCTCTGCATTTGAACATTTCTGGTTAAAATCATCTACTCCAGCTGCTTTTCCACCTCAAATATTGATATGTACTCCTGTTGGCATTCCTCTTGAAAATTTTTCACTGCTGTTCTGTCACTGCCTGTTATGTTTAACAGTCTTTCAAAGTAAGTACTCCTGATGTCTAGGATATCCTTATCTTCAGTTTTCATGTCACTTTTATCATCTTTGATTCCTTTTACAGTAGTCTTTTCTCCATTTCTAAACTTTTTCAGTATTGTACAGAACATTTTGCCACATTGTGTGACATTTATTTTCTATATTCTTACCAACTTTCCCATGACTTTTGTTTAGCTACTTTTACACATAGCTTAGCTCCTTACATTTTTCTGTGTATTCTTTTAGAGCATGCGCTGTCTTATTTGCTAGGAACTTTCTGTATGCTTTCTTCTTGTCCAGGACTGCTTCTTTAACATATCATGTCCATCATAGTGTTCTTATTTTTCTACCCTTGAACTTTAGCTGAATCAGAATTTGCCACTGAAACTCAAAGATTTAGTTTTTGCTTTCTAACTGTTTTATTTTTGTCCAGTAATGCTTGTATCATTGGTAACAGCCTTCCCAACAGTTTATTTTAATTATTATTATTGTTGTTGTTATTATTAATTTATTTATTTACTAAAAATAAGAGCCAAATAGCTTCACTTCAGCGATCCAATTTTGTGTGAAAATTGACCAGAGATCTTGCGGGAATACACTCACCGCCATACTACGAGTTGCCCTAGCCGAACCTTATAGGAACCACAAATGCTCAAAGTGCCCGTATATTCACTTCCTATTGGTCCATTTTGATAAGGTTTCACTGGTCTGACAGCTGTTTCAAACTGATGTTTTCGTCAGAGATCAAGCAATAATAAAAACCAATGAGTTTGAAACAGCTGTCAGACCAGTGAAACCTTATCAAAATGGACCAATAGGAGGTGACTATATGGGCACTTTGAGCATTTGTGGTTCCTATAAGGTTCGGCTAGGGCAACTCGTAGTATGGCGGTGAGTGTACCCACAAGCTCTCTGGTCAATTTTCACACAAAACTTTTATAGTATCTATATTCGGATTTGAAACGATGTTGGATTTAATCACTTAATTTATATTAATTAATTTATTTTTTGCAAAGCAAGTAATTTACAAAGCATCAGGTTATAAGCTGAACTTTTTTTATATCACCCCCCCTCCTCCAACACACACACACACATACAAGAGGGTGAGGAATCTGGGATGACTCTGACTTACAACTTAAATATAGCCAATTATTGCTTTGTATAATGTTCCATTTATCCCATATTGCAGTGTTTTGAAAAGCTTTTCTCTGGACACCTTGTTGTATGCCTTGTCCAAACAAACAGCCATATTTCCCACCTTAATAAGATGTAGGACCTCTTTTTGCTGTGGTGACTGCAGCAATCCTATGGGGCATACTTTCAACAAGTATACAATAGCGATCATTGGGAATTTTGGACCATTCTTCCTATCCTGGACTGATGTGGAGCAGACATCCCTTGACTGACCTCACTCGACTCCACCCTAGTTGATCCCACAGATGTTTAATAGGGTTGAGATCAGGACTCTGTCAAGGCCAGTCAAGTGTGGTGACGTTCATGACCACAAACCACATAGTTACAGTAGCAGTCTTATGACAGTGCATTGCATTGCTGAAAGTAACAATAGTCAGTTCTATAGAAATTCCACAAAGTAGGAAGTATTGCATTGTCCAGAATATTTAGAGATACCTTCGGAGTTCAGTGTTCGTGGTAGCACAGAGGTCTGAAGCCAAACCAGGAAAAATAGGACCATACCATCACTTTGCCACTTCTGAATTTCATAGTTGGAGTTACTCACGCTGGTAAGAGATGCTCACCAGGCATTTGTCACACTCACAGCTGTCCATCTGCTTGGTAGAGGGTGTAGTGTGGTTTGTCACTCCATAACACAGCTTTCCAAGCTCACACATCCCACTGTACATGCCCTTTATACCATTGAAGACAACACTGCATGTTGGTTCAGTAATGTGGGGCTTGCATTTTGCAGTCCTACCATGGAAATCCATGTTGTACGCCTTGGTTCTGAATGGATTTGTGTTCCATTCAATTCCCAGAACTCTGCATTCAACATGTCAGCTGACGAATGGTTATATATTATCTTTCGTAGCATCCTGTGGTCACATTCAGTGAATGTTGAGTCATCCACTGTGGGTAGCACTTAGTTGGCTCCCTGTGCTTTCCCCCTTAGTATAGTTTCACTGATTATTGACTTGGGATGGCTCAATTTATCAACAGTTTGCTGAACAAAATAGGTTTGTGACATGGCATCCTATCACATGCCTCTTTCAAACTCTGTCAGTTTCCTTCTTGCAGCCGTTTCACCTGGACACACTTGCACTGACTCGGGAGCATCATATTCCAATTACATGTGACTACAAACATGTGAGTTGTTACATAGCACAATGCAACTTATCCTTGGGAGATGTCCATTGACTTCTTTCCAAGTGGTGTGTGTATGACATCAGTGTCATCACACATCACATGCAGATAAGTGCTTAAGGAAGGAGAAGGGACTTTGTGATGATTTTCTTGAAGTTTAGAGTATGTAATATTTAGGGTAAACAGTTTAATGTAGACTGTTTCAAGAACAGAGATAGATGAAGGAGGGGGGGGGGGGAATTAGAGGTTGGTTCAGTAGGTTTGAAGATAAACATTAAATGAATGCTAACTAGGACCTGCTTATGTTTTTACAGAATTAAAGAAAATTGGCAGAATGATGTTGTCAGTACATTGCCATTAAAAATACATATAAAACAGACATGAAGAAAGAATAACTATGAGAAAGTGGAATAAGTCTGTGACACACACAGAGAGAGAGAGAGAGAGAAAGAGAAGTTATCTGTTAAGAGGATTACAAATCAGGTTCACACATTATAGCTATTTAGGAAAAATCTTTAATGTGGTTTGCATATTACAGTTGAAGTAGATAACAAGTATAAGGAAGTTATTTTAATATATATATATATATATATATATATATATCTTCTTCCATATATATATATATATATATATATATATATGTGGACGATATATTCCTCATATGGGAGCATGATACTGAGAATCTTCACAAGTTTCTCGACCACTTAAACAACCGCCATCAAGATATAAAATTGACTATGGAGATTGAAGAAAATAGTTCCATCTGCTTCCTAGATGTTAAACTCACCAAGACGCCTGAATCAATTAAAGTCTCTATTTTTAGAAAGCCAACACACACAGACAGATATTTGCATGCGTCCTCCCATCACCATCCAGCGCAAAAGTTGGGTATTATATCAACTCTAGCGAATTGTGCAAGATCTGTACTGTCAGATGAAGAAGAACTGAAAAAGGAACTACAAAATCTTAAATGGACCTTTAAAAACATGGCTACTCTCTAAAAAGTATTAACAACCAATTATCCCGACGTCAACGTAACAACGTAGAGACACAGGACGACTCCAAAGGTCATATCGTCTTGCCATATATCAGCACACTATCCAAAAAGCTGAGCAGAATTCTAAAGAAGTTTAACATAAAAACGTGCTTCTCGACTCTGCCAAAAATAATATCACGCTTCAAGAACTATAAACAACCTCACAACCTTCTACAATTCCCAGGTGTATACAAGGTCACTTGTGAATGCGGAAAGCCTTACTATGGGCAGACAGAGAAATCTATCTTACTACATCTCGAAGAGCATCAGAGAGACATTGCTTATAAGAGAACCAGAGCAACTGCTCTGTCGGGCCATGTCCTGCTTTCAATAAACACGAACAACGAAGGCCACCAACATGAAATAAATTGGACATTGACTTCAAACCTACACGTCTGCCATGATGAAATAGAGCGCCGCATTGTCGAGTCAAGGGAAATCACCTTAGACCCTTTGCATTTGAATAATAATCTTAGCTATAATTTGGCTGACTCTTTCAACTCTATTATTAGATACTGGAGATCGCGTGATTCCACACACGCACAGGTGCACAACAATAGAACATTAACTCGGACTGTAGTTCAAGCTCATAACTGTAATTTACAGTCGAATATTATGACTTTGTAATTGTATAGCTTTGGAGTGTGTCAATGTTAATTTAAGTGTCTTTTATTATCTTTTCTATGTTCTTATCGCCTGAAGAAGTCATTTTTGACGAAACATGTTGCGTTTTTTTCAAATAAATGTCATTGTGTTATAATTCTCGGGTTTAAGTCAGTTAATTTAGAAAAATGAATATATATATATATATATATATATATATATATGGAAGAAGAGAGAAATTAGCCCAAGATACAATTGTTTAAGTCAACTTTATCTGAGAATTGCTTGAGGATCAAACATACACAAACATAGCATTTCATGTAATGCTTCATATCATTGCCTAATTTTTTAATATCAATAAACTACTTCGTATTCTGTTTATAATTTGCATGTTGTTGCTCTTCTGTTTCACTTTGCAATGTGTAATAACTAACTCATACATCATGCTTATTGAGTATGCATTTATTATTATTGCACAGAAACCTCCACAGAGTCTGAAGACTTGATCACCAAAGATTCACACAATACCTATCGCACCTCTGTACTCACAGTAGACAATGGCAACCCATTTCCTTTAGTCACTGTTTTCCAAGTGAAAAATTAGTATTAGTCCTGACATCCTTGCTAACCACCCTCTAGCCAAGTGCTGAAATCCTCTAAAACTCTAAGTAACTTCAGTGCTTCCGTCCTATCCACTCTTTTATGCCTATCAACCAACTTTTTTGATCCACAAATTCTCAGTTTATCCTCATAGGGGGAATTCCACAGATAACTTCCATCTTGATTACTTGCCTCTGGATCCACTAAACTGTTTCCTCATTCCCAGAAAAACTAAGTGACCAGATCTCAGCACAGCAATCCAGATGTTACCATATCATCATCATCATCATCAAATTCCTGCCGTGTACCCTCAAGGAGTGTACAAGATATGATAGTACTACATGAAAAATTTACATCATTACTAACTTCCTATCTACAATTTTCCTCCAAATCAGTCTGTTACTTGTCAAGACTCCAACATTATCAGATCTTACATTTCTATCGTCTAAGGCACTTTTGTACCGTATCAATCCACCTATTTCTTGGTCTTCCTCTGGGTCGTTTTCCTGCCAACCTGGCAGAGAACACTTGTTTTGCTAATCTTTCCTCGCCCATTCTGTTCAAGTGACCATACCACCTGAGATTAGCTCTGCTAACGCATTCCTGGATGCTGACAATATCAAGTACTTTCCTAATATCTTCGTTTTTAATATGATCTTGCCATTGATGCCATATGTTCATGCCTCGAATCTTTCTCAGGACTCTCATATCTACGGTCTCTAGTCTTTGGTCAAGGGTTTTACTTCTGACCCAGCTCCTGATCCATAAGTTAAAACTGGTTTGAACACTATCTTGTATAGCTAATTTAGTGTTCTGACTAATTTCTCTCTTATTTCATATGAATTTATTCAATTGACTTCCTGCCATACCAGCTTTGTTGATCCTGTTGTCTATTTCTATATTTAATTTACCATCTTCACTAAAAATTGTGCCTAAGTAGCTGAAATGCTTTACTTGTTCCACAGGTTCTCCATTCACAACACAGTTGACATTTTCAATGATTCTGCCTATTTTCATTGTCTTTGTCTTTTTATTGCTGACCTTCATACCATATCTATTACAACAGATATTCAATTTAGTCAGTAAATCTTGCAGACTAGTAACAGATTTATTTAGAAGTATAACATCGTCCACATAAAGCAAATAGCTGACATTAACATCTCCAATTTTGTTATCATGTTTAATACCACTTTCCTTCATAATGTGATCCATATAGATAATGAATAACAGAGGGGATAATGTACATCCTTGTCTGACACCAGATTTAACATTAAACCATCTTCCTGTACTTCCTTCAATTCTAACTGCTGACTTACAACTCAAATGAAGACATCATATTACTCAGTTATACCATTGACATCATATAACTGTATCATATTGAATAACTTCTCTCTTGGCACCTTGTCATATGCCTTTTCCAAATCGACAAAACTTAATACAGATCTTTGTTATATTGCCATGATTTCTCCACTATTGGTCGTAAAATGAAGATCTGATCCTGACAGCCTCTATTTGACCTCAATCCAGCTTGTTCTTCACCAAGCTTTTCTTCCACAATTGTGCTCAACCGTTTCTCAAGTATACTTGCATATATCTTACCAGGAACACTCAATAGGGAAATACCGCTGTAATTCTCACATTCAGTTTTATTTCCCTTTTTATATATGGGTACTATGAGAGCTCTACTCCAATCATTGGGAATTCGTCCCTCTGTCCAGGCATTCTGAACTATGCAGTGCAGCCACTGTAAGACTTTTATACCACCATACTTCAGCATTTCTGGTCGAATATCATCTACTCTTGCTGCCTTTCCACATTTCAAGCCTTTGATGGCTTTTTCTACTTCAAGTATGGATATGTATTCCTGACTGCATGCCTGGTCAGTGTTTTTTACCACTGTGCTGTCCTCACTGCTTGTTTCATTTAGCAGTTTTTCCAAGTATTTACTCCATACTTCAAGGATATCTTTTTCTCCTGTTTTCATGTCACCTTTATCATCTCTGAATCCTTTTACAGCACTCTTTCCTCTATTCCTAAGCTTCTTCAACAACCTCCTTAATATTTTGACACCTTCTTGATATTTATTTTCTCTGTTCTTGCCAAAATCCTCCCATGACTTTTGTTTAGCTAGTTTTACACTGTGTTTAGCTTTCTTACATTTGTCTCTGTATTCTCTAAGGGCACAAGCTGACTTATTTGCCAGATATGCTTTCTTCTTTTCCTTCACTGCCTCTTTAACTTCCTGTGTCCACCATGGAGTTCTAATTTTTCTATCCTCGCAGACAACCTCACCACATGCCTCTTTGACTTAATCAATCAGGGTTTTCTTCAAGGTATGCCACTGAATCTCCATCGTTTGGTTCCTGTTTTTAAAGTCTTTCATTTTTTCTTCAATAATCTTTGTGTATTTTAGTCTACAGTTCACATCTGAGAGCTGCTCAGCTTTTATTCACTTTAAAACTTTCTTACATGTTATTCTTTTCAATATGAAATTCAATTTTATCCTTCCCAAGACTAAATAGTGATCACTTCCAATTTCAAATCCTCTGTACACTCTGGTGTCCTGCACCAGGGAGAAAACATCACTATCAACAATAACATAGTCAATGAGACTTTTCTTGTAATTTGTGCACATTTTTATGTTGGAACATGGTGTTAGTAATAACCAGTCCATGTCCTGAGCAAAAATCCAACAGATATTTGCCATTAATATTAGCTTTGCTGTTTTCTCCAAATTTTCCGAAAATATTTTTGTATGTCTGACAATCATTTCCTACTCTGCTATTTAGATCCCCAACAAGGACCAACTTTTTCTTTTTCATTGTGTCAGTTGCTTTTTCTAAAGCCTCAAAAAATTCCTCCACTTTTCCTTAGTAGAACCTTCTGTGAAGATTATTAGAAGAAGATTAGCCTCATATTTAGTGTTGAATACAATGGCTACTCCTTCTTTTCCTTGATTGTCATTGCCTGAATATAACATTTTGTATTTATTGCTCAGAAAGATCTCACCAGTTTTTGTCTTTTTTGTTTTAGTCACCCCTATTATGTCGATCTGGTACTTATCTAATTTCTCAGCTATCTCCATTTCTTTGCCATTCAGGCTTCTTATGTTGATAGTACCAATCTTTAACTCTGGTGTTGAGTTGGGGCATGTTTTCAGATCATATCAAAGCTTTATAAATAGGAATGATAACTTTCTTGTCTTTTGCATGTTAGTGTGTTCTTCAATAACCAAGTTAATAGCTGTGCAATATGCCTTGTGACTTCAACTCCCTAGCCACCACACACCACCAAATCCTAGTTTCATCAATTTCCTGGGGTATAGTTCCATCAGTGTGGTACACAGCTTGTGATTTTTTATCTTGCAAGCTCTCTGCATCACCTTTGAGGAACTATTTAGCTACCCAGTTTTGCATCATCTGCAAACAGCTGAATATTTTTTTTCTGATCATTTCTTTTATCATTTGTGTACAAACCCAACAGCAGTAGTCCATGCACAGAGCCTTACAAACACTGCTAGTAACATGCTTTTCACCACTAGCCACTCTCATATCCATATCACCAACTTCATATCCATCCCTAGTTGTTTTCTAGTTTGTGCAAGAGAGTTCTGTGTGGTATCCTGTCGTACAAAATCCAACTTAATCAGCATTATCTTTGTCATTCCCTTTATCCAACTGAGCCATCACTCGGCCACATTGTAAAAGAATGAGTAAATTACTATAGCATCTTTACTTACACTTTACAAAACCATACCCCCCCCCCCGAGTATCATATTCTTTTTCAGTACCTTTACCACCACTCCCAAGATACTAATTAATCTATAATTTGCAGCTTGGTCCTCCTTTATGCACTAGAGCTTTTTCGTACTCTTTCTGCTCCATTGGAACTTTGCCAAAGCTGAGATCTAAATTAACCAGCCTTATTCAGAGGCAATGCCAGTTTCTTTGCAGATTTTCATAATGCTTGAGCTGATAACCCAACTTGGATGATAGATCCGTAGTCATTCTTCCTTTTACATGTGGCATAGCAAAAGAACATTTTGGGATTTTCTTTGGCCTGCTCAGCTTATTTCTTCTCGTAATCTGATTTTTCCTTCTTTCCTTACCATGCTAGTCACCTTTCTGCTTTATTCTCTCATCACCTTGCTAGTCCCTTTCTCTTTATATACCTGCCACACACACACACACACACACACACACAAATTTTATTTTACTTTTTTTGAAGCTCCTTAATGATATTACCGATCCATTTAACTCTTACCTGATTTATCCTCCTGACCTTGAGTATACAGTCAGATATTCCTTCCTTCACATATCCTTGGCTATCTTCCATGTACTACTAACATCCTTTTGCATATTCTTATGACATGGCATTATTTCAAGCTGCCGCCTAAGCTTGTCAAAATCACCTGCTCTGTAGTTTCACATATACTCCATCATCCTCATCAAATTCCTGATATGTACATCAGGGAGGGTACACAATAATTATGGTAGTGCTACATGAAAAAGTTACACCATTGCTAACTTCCAATTAACAATTTTCCTCCAAATTAATCTGTTATCTATCAAGATTCCAATATTATCAAATCTTATATTTCTGTTATTTAAGGTGCTTTTTACTATATCAGTCTATCTACATCTTGGTCTTCCTCTGGCTCTTTTTCCTGCCAACTTGGCAAAAAAAAAAAAAAAAAAACTTGTTTTGCTTTCCTTTCTGTCATTCTGTTTAAGTGACCATACCATCTGAGATTATCTCTACTAACACGTTTCTGAATCCTAACAATGCAAGTTCTTTCCTAATATCATAATTTTTAATGTGATACTGACCAAGTGCTGTATTTCTGACCCAGTTTTCAGATCCATAAGTTAAAATTGGTTTGAACACTGTCTTGTATACCTTTAATTTAGTGTTTTGACTAATTTCTTTTTATTACATATAAATTTATTCAGCTGACTTCCTACCATATCAGATTTACTAATTCTGTTCTCTATTTCCATATTTAATTTACCATCATCACTAAAAATTGTATCTAAATAGCTGAAAGGGATGCTTAAGGGTCAAGGTTGGATAACTGGGAGGAGACCACATGGCCTTTTGCAGAATGTAGAGAACTGCCCAGGGCTTCTGACCTGATATCCACTCCTCACCCTCTTGTGGTGAGGAGTTGAATACTCTGTTGAATATCTACCTGAATACTGAATGAATGATACTGAACCAACAAATTGTATTCTTATTGGCTTAAACCATAACTCAAAATGATGGTACAACATGATGAAATTTTACGTCAGCTTGGGCTTGTGTATCTGGGCAATGCCTAGATACAAGGCCCCCTATTGTTTTTGTCAGGAAACTAGGACAAACACCAAAAACTCAGCTACTGGAACAAACCCAAACCATAATTCATCATTGAGAGATATCAATATTGGCACTATAAGAAGCATCAATCGAAAAGAAATGGAACTAGAAAAAGAACTGAATAAGTACCAGATTGACATAATAGGTGTTACTGAAACAAAGAAGGCAAAAACAGGTGAGATCTTTCTAAGCAAATTACAAGATGTTGTATTCAGGAAATAACAATCAGGGAAAATAAGGAGTAGCTATAATATTAAACACTAAATATGAAGATAATCTTCTTGGATGACAGGCAATATAACATAGGTAGGAAATGATTACCAGACATATAAGAATGTTTTGGGAAAATTTAGAGAAAAAAGCAAAGCTGATAATGGTAATTACCTGCTAGATTCTGCTCAGGACATGGACTTGTTATTACTAACACCATGTTCCAAACATAAAAATGTGCACAAATTCACACGAAGAAAAGATGGAAGGAATAAGAAAATCTCATTGACAAAGATGTTTTCTACCAGGTTCAGGACACACGAGTATACAGAGGATTTGAAATAGAAAGTTATCATCATTTATTGTTGAACAGGATAAAATTGAACTTCCTATTGAAAAGAAGGGTGTGTAAGAAAGTTTTGAAATGAATCAAAGTCCAACAGGTATCAGATTTGAACTGTTGAAAGTTTATTTTTCACTTGGTTAGACTATAATAAATTTAGTTTAATCCTTTATCCAAGTGTGAGCAAACAAAGTTTGTGCCTGAAAATATCTTCAGGACTGGGGTAAGGTAGTATACAACACCTTACCCCAGTCCTGAAGATATTTTCAGGCGCAAACTTTGTTTGCTCACACTTGGATAAAGGATTAAACTAAATTTATTATTTAACTGTCAACTCAAATACACAAACATTATTCAAGAAAAACTGGAATAGTATGAAAACAAGAACCAAATCTTGGAAATTTAGTGGCAAACTCTAAACAAAACTTTGAATTGATTCAGCCAGAGAGAAATGGGATTGAGGTTGTCTGTAAGGATAGAAAAATCAGATCTCCATGGTGGACTCGGGAAGTTAAAAAGGCAGTCAAGGAAAAGAAGAAAGTATATACGAAGTTCCTGGCAAGTAAGTGAGCTTGTGCTCTTAGAGAATAAAGAGAAAAATGTAAAAAAGCAAAGTACTGTGTAAAACTAGTTACACAAAATTTATGCAAAGACTTTGGTAAGAGGACAGAAAATAAATATCAGGAAGGTGGCAAAACATTCTTGAGGCTGTTGAAAAACCTCAGAAATGGAATAAAGAGTACTGTAAAAGGAATTAGAGATGATAAAAGGACGTGAAAATTGAGGATAAAGATATTTTTGATGTCTGGTGTAATTACTTTGAAAGATTGCTAAATGAAACAAGCAATGACAGCATGGTAGTAGAAAACACTCAACAGGAACACCATCTGGAATATATATCTGCACTTGAAGTAGAAAAAGCTATCACAAACCTGAAATGTGAAACGGTAGCTGAAGTAGATGATGTTGGACCAGAAATGCTAAAAATATGGAGATATAAAAGTGTTACAGTGGCTATATGTATAATTCAGAAAGCCTGGTCAGAAGGTCGAATTCCCAATGTTTGGAGTAGAGCTCTCATAGTATCCATCTATAAAAAAGGGAATAAAATGAAATGTGAGAATTACAGAGGAATTTCTTTACTAAATGTTCCATTTAAGATTTATGCAAACATACTTGAAAAAAAGGTTGAGAAAGATTGCGGAAGAGAAACTTGGAAAACATTAGCTGGGTTCACGCCAAGTAGAGATTGTCAGGATCAGATTTTTACTTTAAGACAAATAGTTGGGGTGCTTAAGGGTCAAAGCTGTATAACTGAGAGGAGACCTCCACATAGCCTTTAAAGGAATGCGGAGAACCGACCAGTGCTTCTGACCTAATGTCCAATCCTCACCTTCTCGTGTTGCACCCAACAGGGTGCAACACGAGGGTACTGAACCTGGATGCTGAACGAATGCGGATGGGCTGGCAATTTGGGATTTAGCCAACCAAATTGTATTCTTATTGGTTTAAACCAATATACAAAATGATGGTACAGCATGACAAAATTTCATGCCGGCTGGAGCGTCACCCGGTTAAACAAGGCCCCCTTTGTTTTTGCCAGGGAACAGCGAAAAGTCAGCTACTGGAACAAATCTGAAGGCACACTCCAACTCAACATCACCAGAGATAAAGATTGGTACTATCAACATAAGAAGCCTGAATGGCAAAGAAATGGAGCTAGCTGACGAACTAGATAAGTACCAGATCGACCTAATAGGGGTGACTGAAACAAAAAAGACAAAAACGGGTTAGATCTTTCTGAGCAATAAATACAATGTTATATTCAGGCAATGACAATCAAGGAAAAGAAGGAGTAGCCATAGTATTCAACACTAAATATGAGGCTCATCTTCTTGAATGGCAGGCAGTGTCAAGTAGAGTGATGTGGGCAAATATCAGAATGGGGGAACTGGACAATGAGACTTATTTGTGCCTATGGTCCCACAGAAGGCTCTACTAAGATAGAAATGGAGGAATTTTTTGAGGCTCTAGAGAAAGCTATTGACACAATGAAAAGGGAAAAGTTGGTCCTAGTTGGGGATCTAAATAGCAGAGTAGGAAGTGATTGTCAGACATACAAAATTGTTTTGGGAAAATGTGGAGAAAAGAGCAAAGCTAATAATAATGTCAAATATTTGTTGGATTTCTGCTCAGGACATGGACTGGTTATTACTAACACCATGCTCAAACATGAAAATGTGCACAAATTCACATGGAGAGAAGAGGCAAGAAATAAGAAAAGTCTCATTGACTATGTTATTGTTGTTAGTGATGTTTTCTCCTGGTGCAGGACACCAGAGTGTACAGAGGATTTGAAATTGGAAGCGATCACTATTTAGTCTTGAGCAGGATAAAGTTGAATTCAGAAAGCATAGTAGTAGAAAACACTCAACAGGAACACCATCTGGAATACAAATGTAAGAAAGCTAAACACTGTGTAAAACTAGCTAAACAAAAGTCATGGGAGGACTTTGGCAAGAACATAGAAAATAAATATCAAGAAGGTGGTAAGATATTCTGGAGGTTGTTGAAGAAGCTTAGAAATGGAAGAAAGAGTGCTGTAAAAGGAGTTAGAGATGATAAAGGTGAGTGACATGAAAATGGGAGAAAAAGATATCCTTGAAGTATGGAGTAATTACTTCGAAAAATTGCTAAATGAAACAAGAAGTGATAGCACAGTGGTAAAAAAACTCTCAACAGGCACACACACACACACAGTCAGGAATACATATCCATACTTGAAGTAGAAAAAGACATCAAAGGCTTGAAATGTGGAAAGGTAGCAGGAGTAAATGATATTCGACCAGAAATGCTGAAGTATGGTGGTATAAAACTCTTACAGTGGCTACACTGCATAGTTCAGAAGGCCTGGACCGAAGGACGAATTCCTGATGATTGGAGTAGAGCTCTTATAGTATACCCATATATAAAAAGAGAAATAAAACTGAATGTGAGAATTACAGAGGTATTTCATTACTGAGTGTTCCGGGCAAGATTTATGCCAGTATACTTGAGAAACGGTTGAGAAGAATTGTGGAAGAAAAGCTTCTTCCACAATTCTCTATTTGGATTCAGGCCAAATAGAGGCTGTCAGGATCAGATCTTTCTTCACTTTACGACAATTAGTTGAGAAATCATGGGAATGTAGCAAAGATCTGTATTTAAGTTTTGTCGATCTGGAAAAGGCATACAACAAGGTGCCCAGTGAAATTGTTTTCCAAACACTACAATTATATGGGATGAATGGAACATTATGCATAGCAATATATAGTCTATATTTACGTTGTCAGTCAGCAGTTAAAATTGAAGAAAATACAGTAAGATTGTTTGAGGTAAAATCATGGATAAAACAAAGATGCACATTATCTCCACTCTTATTGATTATTTAAATGGATCACCTTATGAAAGTGGAATCAAGCCTGATATTAGAATTGGGGATGTCATACTTAGCTCCTTGCTTTATGAAGATGATGAAGATGATTTCTCCTAAACACATCTACTTCAAGACTCCAGGATTAACTAACTAAATTGAATAACAGCTGTAACAAATTTAACATGAAAATGAGCAGTAAAAAGACCAAAATTATGAAAATAAGCAGGAGCATAGAAAACTTCAGCTACATTCTGTATAGAGATTTATTGAACAAGTAAAATATTTCAGCTATTTAGGCACAGTTTTTAGTGAAGATGGCAGGTTAAATCTGATATAGACCACAGAATAAGCAAAGCTGGTATGGTGTGAGTAGCTTGTTGAATAAATTTATATGGAATGAGAGAGAAATTATCCAAACCACCAAACTAGCAATATACAAGACAAGTTATGGATCTGAGAGTTGGGTTAGAAATAAATTACTATTACTATTACATAACACCTCCAGGGAGTCCAGAGACTCATCGATGGGAGGGCCTTCTCCAATCCACCAAGTACAACGAACTGCAACTACACCAGTGCCATCTGCTACTGCACTCCACCACCACTAGCATTATTACATAAAATCACAAACATCCATTTCCACTGCAGGATTTGAACCCACAGCCTTTTGACTGGAGAGTGGATATGTTACTGCTAAAGCTCGAAAGCCGTTAATGTGCACATTACCTAGCTAATCTGCAGATTAACTGATTTGCTCCGTTAACGTGCGGAATCAAGAGTTTTCCGCATTTTACGTAGGTAATGTGCACATTAACGGCTTCCGTATTGTTAAAGTTCAAAAGTTTGTTTCTCTCATTTCCTTTCCCTACTCCGTCTCCCTCCACTTTTAGTTTCGTTTCGCCAGTGTCTTGTTGTCGCCGGTTGTTTTTATTTCTCATAATTTGCGTCGGCTGCTAGTGCGTAGCATAGCTAATTCTGTTTTTAAATTTGTTTCTGCCTGTTAGCGTGTGAATTTGTGTCGTGATTTTTTTAAAGCAGATAAATTTAGCTCCTATTATGCAAGCAAGCACCGAATTGGTGAGTAAAATGAAGAAAAGATTCTTCACAAATCTCTTTAGCGAAGATTCAAAATATAATAGTGTTTTAATGACAAAACAAAAGTATGATTCCATAACTGAAGATGTAAAGCGAATAAAAGTTTCCAAGAAGAAAGAATCATCTCGAGATTATCGAATAATTCAAAGGTATGATGTGTTAACTGTACAAGGCTGTGAAAAACTCATTGAGCCGTTGTCAGATGCACGAGAAAGTGTGAAAAAGTTTGTCCATGCCGAAGAATTGTTTGACATATTGTATTCTACTCATTTGTCAATTGGCCACGGTGGAAGAGACAGAATGATCAAGCAATTAAATACACTTTATAAAAACATAACCCAATCCCAAATAAAAATGTTTTTGGATTTATGCGAACCTTGTCAACAAAAACAAAAAAGTGTGAAAAAAGGGATTGTTGTAAAGCCGATTATTTCATCGCATTTCAGTAGCAGATGCCAGGTGGATCTCATCGATTACCAATCTCAACCAGATGGAAAGTTTAAGTTTCTTCTCGTATACCAAGACCACTTAACAAAATTTGTTGTTTTGAAGCCGCTCACATCAAAACGGGCGGATGAAGTAGCCTATAACTTGCTTGATATTTTTCTCCTTTTTGGCGCTCCAAGTATTTTGCATTCTGATAACGGACGCGAATTTTGTAATAAAATCTTAGAATGTGTAACACAGTTGTGGCCAGAAATCAAAATGGTTAATGGCAAACCTAGACACAGCCAAAGTCAAGGAAGTGTAGAACGAGCGAATCAAGACATTGAAAACATGCCTCGCTACTTGGATGGCTGATAACCAAACTAACAAGTGGAGTGAGGGCGTACGATTTGTACACTTCATGAAGAATCGTGCCTATCATTCTGCAATTAAAAGAAGTCCATACGAAGCCATGTTCGGTTGTCCCGCAAAAGTGGGATTGTCTTCTTCTATTATACCACAAAGTGTATTACATTCGATAAATACTGAAGAAGACCTTGAAAAATGAGAAGATTCACAAAAAAACTGTGATTATGGGATCACAGTCAAATCTTACTCAAGAGGACATTCCTTTATCCCCTGCTTCTACAGAATCACCTATAGAAATACAAGAATTTATCGATAGTAATCTTATACTGCCTTCTATACCATTGATTGAGGATACAGTTATGAAGAATATTCAGTTACCCTGCACCTCCAAGGAATCACCTCTGCAATCACCAAGCAATCACCACTGTGATGGCAATTCTGCTGAAGTCATCACTGAGTTACCCTCAACTTCAGCAGAATTGCCATCACAGTTTCGTACAGAGTCTGTAAAGAGGACTATACAAGAAATGGTCTGTATTGTTTGCTCAAAAGCAGCATCAGGTGCTCACAAGTGTAAATCGTGTAACATGTTTGTTCACGTAATTTGTGGTGAAATAGATCCTAAAGAGGAAGGATATGGTAAGAATGTATTGTGCAACATCTGTAAAAAGAATATGGATCAGAAAATACAGCGTAATGAAGCCAAGAAAGGTTTAGAAAAGCAAGTAAAGAAAATGTTAGCAGTTTCTAATGCAAAGCACCCAAATGTTGATGAAGGTGTCACTGTGAGAATTAAAATACCGGAAGTAGACAGAGCAAAAACTGATGCCTGCTCGATTTTAGCTGTGGTTCTTAGTAAAACAGAGAATGGCTTTTATAAACTTGGTACTAAAATGGGCATTTTAAAACAATTGTATGCAAAATCTGAATTCAGTGTTTGCAAAGAGAGATTTTTAACGAAAGAAGATGTCCCTGCTGTAGAAATATCTTTACGTCAAACAGCAAAAAAACAACCCCTTGGTACTGGGCAGGGTTTCAGAAAATGTGACTGTAAATCTAAATGTACCACAAATAGGTGTGCGTTTCGCAAAAACCAATTGCTATGTAATTCAAAGTGTCACCAATCTTTAGATTGCTCTAATAAGTAAACATAATTTTATCATATGTTTTGCAAATACATTTCCTTAATTGTAATAATATTTTAAACCGTTTGATTCTTTGTATTATAGTTTTTTAATTGCTGTTGTTCCAGCAAAGATCTTATATTCACTTTAACGAGTGCCTAGTAGGTAATGTGCAGATTACCTAGGTAATTTGAGAAATGAAACAATTTTTGGCACGTTAACGGATCACCCTAGTTAATCTGCACAATACCTAGATATAATAAATTTAGTTTAATCCTTTATCCAAGTGTGAGCAAACTAAGTTTGCGCCTGAAAGTATCTTCAGGACTGGGGTAAGGTGATACAGCACCAGGGCACTCCTCGCAAAGGTGAGGCAAGCTACCAACACTCCTATCTCAGTATCTCCCATAATGCAAAACACATCTCTTTGCAGATATGTCTAATGTTATGCATTAAGGGAAGGGCCACAACCCAGAATTGTTTCGACCTTTATTGAGGTCTCTTCAGTGGAAGCCAGGCCCAAGTGGAGATACCAGGCAGAAGCATTAGCAGGTCATCTCTACCTATTGCATTATGGGAGATACTGAGATAGGAGTGTTGGTAGCTTGCTCCACCTTTGCAAGGAGTTCCCTGGTGTTGTACCACCTTACCTCAGTCCTGAAGATACTTTCAGGCGCAAACTTAGTTTGCTCACACTTGGATAAAGGATTAAACTAAATTTATTATACTCTAACCAAATGAAAAATAAACTTTCAACAATACCTAGATAATCTGTAGAATAACTGATTTCTGCATTTTAGCGGTAACAGATACACTAACCACTCAGCCAACCAGACTGGATTTTATTTATTTTTTTATTTAAAGTATTTGATCAAAGACTAGAGACCATAGGCATGAGAGTTCTGAGAAAAGTTAGAGGAGTGAACTGATGGCATCAATGGCAGAATCGTATTGAAAATGAAGACTTTAGAAAGGAACTTGACATTTTTAGCATTTAAGAATGTGTCAGCAGAGCTCATCTAAGATGGTATGGCCACTTAAATAGAATGGGTGAAGAAAGGTTAGCAAAACAGGTGTTTGATGCTAAGATGGCAGGAAAGAGACCCAGAGAAAGACCAAATAATAGATTGTTTTGGAGGAAAATTGTTGATAAGAGATTAATAATAATGTAAATTTAATCATATAGTGCTATTATAGTAACCTGAACAACCCTTGGATGGTACAGATCAGGTAACTGATCTGTACCACCAATACTGTATTGCCTCAAATGTAACTAATGCTATATTGCCTCAAATGAACTGCCTTCTACATCCATGTTTTCCTGATATTTTATTCTTTTTGGCTGTAATTTGTGTGCCTTCTTCACCCGCCCCCAAATCCAGTTCTCTGTGTCCAACATGAAAATACTACACTGCTTGCATTCCATTCCTGTAACTATATTATCTCCTGTCATCCAAGTCTTACCAATTCCTATAACTCTTGCCAACGTTGCATCAACCAATGCCAAATTCTTCTTTTTATTCCTGATACTTCTAACATTAGTATATATCATCATTAGTGTCCTTTGCAAGAGACTATTCTTCGACATTTTTGGGTCATTCTCACACTCACTTGTTTCATAGGTGTCTGCATACACTCTAATATAAACTTACTAATATTTTAAAATTAAAGATACCAAGAAATTATATACTGATTTAATCCTTTATCCAAGTGTAAGCAAACAAAGTTTGCACCTGAAGTATTTTCAGGACTGGGCAGCTCGTGATAAAGATGGTATGACTTCACGTCACTTGCCTTAGTATCCCATAATGCAAAACACATCTCCTTGCAGATATGTATAATGCTATGCATTATGAGAAGGGTCACTATCCAGACCGGTTTTGACCTTTATTGAGGTCTCATCAGTGGGAGCCAGACCAATGATACCAAGGTTGAAGTAATTCAGAAGTCATATTTTCATATACGAGTTTCCAAAAGGTGTCACACCTTATTATTAAAATACTCTGCATTAGAGATAGTTAATTGTTGAAAGTTTTTCCACTTGGTTATACTATAAATTAAAGATACCAAGTAATTATATACTTGGTTTAATCATTTATCCAAGTGTAAGCAAACAAAATACTTCCAAGTTTGCACCTGAAGTATTTTCAGGACTGGGGCAACTCGTGGTAAAGGTGGTATGACTTCACATCACTAAGGCAAATGATGTGAAGTCATACCACCTTTACCATGAGTTGCCCCAGTCCTGAAAATACTTCAGGTGCAAACTTTGTTTGCTTACACTTGGATAAATGATTAAACCAAGTATATAATTACTTGGTATCTTTAATTTATAGTATAACCAAGTGGAAAAACTTTCAACAACTTACTAACATTTTGCTTATTTTCTACCCAGCATCTTCAGAGCACAATTATAACTGTGACAAGCACACAGCATGGAAAACAGTTCAAACTGTGATACACTTTGTGGGCTGGATAACCACATAAGAATGACGATTTCCCAGATCTTTGCAAATTAATGCAACTATATCAGTTGAGGTTAGGAGAGTGCTTCATAACTGATGCTAATTTTAAAAAATAGTCTCTCAGACCTATCACAACTTCTGTATAGCATCATTGTGTTCCTCTATGTAATCCTATGTGAAGGCATATCCAAACCATTTCTGCAAATCGAGACTTGCCATACAGATGATCACGATTGCGTGTTCTTCAAGGTGGATGTTTAACTGACATGTTAGCTGATCTAACATGTCAGCTAAACTGTAGGCACAAGTTTTATTATTTTTATTATGGAAGTGATCACTATTTAGTCTTGAGCAGGATAAAATTGAATTTCATATGGAAAAAAGAACATGTAAGAAAGTTTTAAAGTGAATAAAAGTTGAGCAGCTCTCTCAGATGTGAACCGTAGACTAAAATACACGAACATCATTCAAGAAAGAATGAAAGAGTTTGAGAACAGGAACCAAACCTTTGCCAGAGAAGCATTTGGTGAGGTTGTCTGCAAGGATAGAAAAATGAGAGCCCCATGGTGGACACAGGAAGTTAAGTAGGCAGTGAAGGAAAAGAAGAAAGAATATGAAAATTTCCTGGCATAAATAAGTCACCTTGTGCTTTTAAAGAATTATTATTATGTGACACCTCGAGGGAGGGCACCAACTGCAACTTCACCAACACCATCTACCACTCATCACCAGTATTTCCACAGACAATTGCAAACATTCATGCCCACAGCAGGATTTGAACCTGCAACCTTTTGGCTGGAGAGTGGATACGCTAACCACTTGGCCAACTTGGTTAGCGTATACAAGATACGCTATACCAAATACAGAGATAAATGTAAGAAAGCTAAACACTGTGTAAAACTAGCTAAACAAAAGTCATGTGAAGACTTTGGCAAGAACATAAAAAATAAATATCAGGAAGGTGGCAAAATATTCTAGAGGTGAAAAAAAAAGCTCAGAAATGGAGGAAAGAGTGCTGAAAAGGAATTAGAGATGATAAAAAGTGACAAAAAACTGGAGAAGAAGATATCCTTGATGTATGGAGTAATTACTTCAAATAATTACTTCTGGAAAAGGCATATGACAAGGTGCCAAGAGAAAAGCTATTCAAAATGCTAGTTGTATGTTGGCAATGGGGCATTATATCAAGCAATACTTAGTCTTTATTTGAGTTGCAAATCAGCAGTTAGAATTGAATGAAAATGGTTTAACCACCTTACCGGCCATTATGGATCAAATACGCATCCTCACATGCTTTGTATCCATCATATATTTCAATGTAATATCAATGGTATTACAATTTTAATATGCACTTCGCATCCATGATAACCTGGACGTATATATACGTCTTTGCCGGTAGCGTGGTTAATGTTAAATCTGTGTCAGACATGGATGTACATCATTCCCTCTGTTATTCATTATCTATATGGATCACATTATGAAGGAAAGTTGTATTAAACGTGATATTGAAATCAGAGATGTTAATCTTAGCTCTTTACTTATGCAGATGATGTTATGTTTCTAAATAAATCTAGTACAAGTCCTCCTCAACTTTCTGCTATAATAGCATGGCAGCAGCAGACATACACAATCTTTACTCTCACTCTTCATTTTTGCTTCTTCCAATAACTCTTTCATATCTTATCTCATACAATTTTTTTTTTATCTTACAAGTCTTCAGTATCAACCAAAAAGATTAATTCCATACCTTAACTTTTAGCATTCTGATAACTTCACTAATATTATCTTTTGTGCCAGAAAAACAAGATTTAATTCTACTATATGATAACTCCTGTTATCATAGAATCAACGTAGAAAATTTTTTTCATATTTCAAATTTTTCACTGCACTTTTTCACTTGTTGATACATGTAATGGCTTAATAATATTTATAAGCAGTTCGAGATGTGCAAAAATGACATAAATAAAGCATTTATTTACATCAGATAAACAAATGAAAAAGTTATTTTTGAATCACTTAGCTTAGAAGAACATGCCAACCAGTGTCACTCTTTAATCTACATTACCCCCCCCCCCCCCCATTTTGGCAATAAAATTGTCATATTTATGAATAACTGTAGCATTAACTAATGTAGCACTTCACTAAGAGCACCATCATCACTAAATTTAATAATTTTAATCTTAGTATGTAATGTGACATGTTTATGCATCGTTTTCTTTTCAGTGGAAGCAACAACACTTTTAGTTTGTATTTTTATCTACCATTATTTACAACAATAAAATGATAATTATACAGTTCATAATTCACAGCAAATTACTACAAACAGACATAGTGAGCAATGACGTTGCAAACAATGTTCATAAAAACCATGCATTGGTGATTCATGGGAGTGTCATGTTGCTAAAACTGTCATGAGTGGATGCAGCATTGTATAAATGGGCTTTGTCATAATTGAAAAGGGTGTATGAGTGGATTGTTGTAAAGCAGAGCATAAAGGACAGTATTACTGTATTTTCCATGATCATCAACTGTTTCCATTTTGATATCCAATACTTGTGTGTACTATTAATGTTATGAACATGAAATAATAAGAAGTCGCTGTGTGCATTGTAGTAATAGCTGCTTATATAGGAATAAAATATATCTGAAAACACAAATTTAAACTTATTCTTAATTTAGCTTTTCATTGTCTTGTTCACTTTATTACTTAGAGAGGACGAACAGTTAATACTATTTGCAACTTTTGTAAACTGTAAATATGGAGAGTTTATACATAGTAAAATATGAGAGAGACACAGGAATACAGAGGTATAAAGATAATTATCTTTCCTTTCAAGATAGTGATACATCTTTAATAAAAAATGAAATGCATTTCATATTATTAAGAGAGGGTTTAATCTTGCTTCAGGGATCTTCTGCTGGTGACCGGTGTCCATCATATACAACCTGTACAGGAATAGGACTTTATCCACATAATCAGTGTAAGTACCTTATGATCTTATAGTTATATAGGAATGTTGCTCTTTTTTTATTTAAGCATTAAAACTAAATCAAGTTCCAAGACTGAAGTTTGTGGTTATCACCATACTCTAAAATTACTTTTTTTGTGTGTGTTAATATCATCTCATGCTTTTTATAAGACAAATATATTTATCCCATCTTTGTGATATGTGATTGTTTTACCCAAATATTTTATCCTTACCAAAATAAATTTATAGTATTGATAATGATGATTTCCAGTAAGGTCTGTGGTTACATACAGTAACCACAGACCTTAAATTGTATTAATAATTGTATTATTAATACAATTATGTGGTTACGTACAGTAACCACATAATTGATTATATTTTTTTATGTTTGTTGTTTTAAGGATACTTGCGACATAAGACTGAATGATATAATCACGTAATCACAAGAAAGATATTTATTTAACCAAATATTTCGGTCTGGAAATAGCAGACCATCGTCGGTGGTATTACAAGAACAGTTTAAAAAAATATACAAGCTAGAATACTAACAATAGATCGTTGAAATTAGAACATGCCGCGTGATGTTATATCACTAAGTATGAAACGAAATATTTTGAAGTAGAAACATGATTGAATTTGCTATTAAAAAAAAAAAAAAAAAAAAAAAAAAAAAAAAATTAATGAGTAATCTTGATTAGGCTTTCCCAGATTTTTGATATAGATATGCAGTCATTACGATTCAGGTTGGGATGATGGAGCAAGGCCTCCACGCTTTCCTTGAACAAACGTTCGAACCTATAACGGGATCTATGTAAGAGGCGAGTTTTGGACCAAAGGATGCTGTGGTCAGTTTCAATCCCGTGTTGAGCCAAACCAGACTTTTCAGGTTTATTGTGAAGAATGGATGATTGATGTTCTTGGATTCTTTTTTCAAGAGAACGTCCAGTCTGTCCAAAGTAAGAGAGATCACAGTTGCAAGGAATTTGATAAACTCCAGGAAGAGATAAAGTTGAGCGTTTGTCTTTAGGAGAAGGAAAATGAGAAGACAATTTGTTAATAGGAGAATACGTAGCTGTTAAATCATATTTCTTCAAAATTCTTGCGATAGGTTCTGAAATACCGGAGATATAAGGAATAGGTACTCGACGTATTGAATCTTTGTTGTTTTGTGGAGGATTATAAGATGTAAGAAGACGTTGAATACTTTTTTCAGAAAAGCCATTGAGTTTCATGTGTTGCTGGATAGTAGAAAGTTCTTTCTGTAGATAATCAAAAGTAGAACAATTAGTTTTGGCTCTTTTGATGAGACATTTTATAATTCCTGTTTTTTGACATGGATGATGGGCTGATTCTTTCAGAATATAACGACCTGTGAATGTTGGTTTCCTGTATACTGTAGTTGTAAGAATATTTGAAGATGATCGGATGAGGAGAACGTCTAAAAAAGATAACTGGTTGTTTTCTTCTAATTCCATAGTAAACTTTATGCGATGATGTAAGGAATTAATACTGTTTAAAAAGGACGATAAAGTGTTTTTACTGTGAGGCCAAATAGCAAATATGTCATCTATATATCTTACCCAAAAAGATGGTAGAGGGAAACTAGATGTGAAGAGGACTTTTTCTAAATGTTCTAAATAAAAGTTGGCTAAAGCTGGAGAAAGACTAAAGACTCCAGCTTTAGCTGGAGTCTTTAGTCTTTCTCCAGCTTAGTCTTTCTCCAGACTAGTTTCCCTCTACCATCTTTTTGGGTAAGATATATAGATGACATATTTGCTATTTGGCCTCACAGTAAAAACACTTTATCGTCCTTTTTAAACAGTATTAATTCCTTACATCATCGCATAAAGTTTACTATGGAATTAGAAGAAAACAACCAGTTATCTTTTTTAGACGTTCTCCTCATCCGATCATCTTCAAATATTCTTACAACTACAGTATACAGGAAACCAACATTCACAGGTCGTTATATTCTGAAAGAATCAGCCCATCATCCATGTCAAAAAACAGGAATTATAAAATGTCTCATCAAAAGAGCCAAAACTAATTGTTCTACTTTTGATTATCTACAGAAAGAACTTTCTACTATCCAGCAACACATGAAACTCAATGGCTTTTCTGAAAAAAGTATTCAACGTCTTCTTACATCTTATAATCCTCCACAAAACAACAAAGATTCAATACGTCGAGTACCTATTCCTTATATCTCCGGTATTTCAGAACCTATCGCAAGAATTTTGAAGAAATATGATTTAACAGCTACGTATTCTCCTATTAACAAATTGTCTTCTCATTTTCCTTCTCCTAAAGACAAACGCTCAACTTTATCTCTTCCTGGAGTTTATCAAATTCCTTGCAACTGTGATCTCTCTTACTTTGGACAGACTGGACGTTCTCTTGAAAAAAGAATCCAAGAACATCAATCATCCATTCTTCACAATTAACCTGAAAAGTCTGGTTTGGCTCAACACGGGATTGAAACTGACCACAGCATCCTTTGGTCCAAAACTCGCCTCTTACATAGATCCCGTTATAGGTTCGAACGTTTGTTCAAGGAAAGCGTGGAGGCCTTGCTCCATCATCCCAACCTGAATCGTAATGACTGCATATCTATATCAAAAATCTGGGAAAGCCTAATCAAGATTACTCATTAATTTTTTTTTTTTTTTTTTTTTTTTTTTTTTTTTTTTTTTTTTATAGCAAATTCAATCATGTTTCTACTTCAAAATATTTCGTTTCATACTTAGTGATATAACATCACGCGGCATGTTCTAATTTCAACGATCTATTGTTAGTATTCTAGCTTGTATATTTTTTTAAACTGTTCTTGTAATACCACCGACGATGGTCTGCTATTTCCAGACCGAAATATTTGGTTAAATAAATATCTTTCTTGTGATTACGTGATTATATCATTCATTTTTTTATGTTGCTACCATCCATTAAAGGTTATATGCAAACCTATAGCATATTTTGTAGTGTAGATGGGCTATGTATATTTTTTCTATTTTTATCAATTTTATATAATTTTTTTCTATTTTTAATTAATTTTTTACATAGCCCAGAAAACCTGTTTTAGAGATCAAAGATCGAACTTTTTCAAGCTACTCCTAGCTTCAATAAGTGGGGTGGTGGTCTCACATGATAAAATTCATCTCCCACCTAAAGACAATCACAAACATCTTTGCTAACCTGTGGAATTTGAACCTGCTACCTGTTGGTTGGAAAACGAGAACACTAACCACTAGGCCAACTGGGCTGGCAAATTCCTGACTGTTAACATAATTCATATTCCTAATGCAATTCCTAACTCTCCTGTTTTAAATAGAAAATTTGTTGTTTTAATCCATTAACATATTTTATAGTTTGTTTTTGAGATATGCCACTTTTTTCATAAAGGATAAGCAAACATAATTAATACCCCCCCCCTTTTTTTTTTCCTTGCAAAATCAGTTGATGTACCGAAATCATTTTGTAACTGATAATTTCACTCAGGAAGCATGCAATAAATGTAAATCAATCATCATTGGTCATTTTCTGTCCACTGCTGGATGAAGGCCTTCCCCAAATTCCTCCATTCATTTAATCAGCAGATCCAAATCCAACTTCATAAAGATCAATAGCAGAAAATGTCTCCTGTCCAAACAGTAGCCATGCCTTCTAATTCCTTGCAAAAGCCATTGAACACAACTCTGCTCACTTGCACTCCCACCTCTCACCCATCCAGATGGCACCACTGTTATAGCACCCAAAGAAAAAGTCGACTTCCTAGCATCATTTTTCCTTTAACTCCTGCATAGATAACGAATAGCAAATCACCTCCTTCCATACCAGCAACTGAGCACCATATGCCCCCTGTGGCCTTTCAGCAGAGACATAAGAAGAATATTAGACAACCTGAATGCTACAAAATCATCTGGTCGCAATGGTATCTCTCCTGTTGTACTCAAATGTTGTGCTCCAGAGCTAACACCTGTCTCTTCAATTTTCTATACTCAGCTGTTTTTTTCTAAAAGTCTACCATTTGACTACCAACCAGTTGCCATCTCCTTAATCCTCTCTTAAATAATGGAGAATGTTATTAATGGTCAACTTCACTACCTAGAAGTTCGCCAGTTAATCATCGACCACCAGTATGGATTCTGTCAATCCAGATCCATGGCTGATATCTTAGCGTACATCACTCATCACTGGACACATGCCATGGAAAGGTTCAGAGAAATGTGTGCTGTTGCCCTTGACATTTCCAAGACTTTCGATCATCTTTGGCATGCTTTGCAAACTGCCTTCCTTGAGTCTACCTGCCACCCTCTGTAACTGGATAGCCAGCTTTCTCTGGTCATTCACTGTGTGTGTGTGTGTGTGTGTGTGTGTGTGTGTGTGTGTGTGTGTGTGTGTGTGTGTGTGTGTGTGTGTGTGTGTGTGTGTCATGGTGGATGGCATCCTCTACTCAAGCTGCCAATGCAGGAGTGCCTCAGGACTTCTTTCTCTTATACATAAATGACCTACTCTCAATCACTATAAATCCTATCTATTGTTCTGCTGACTATAGCATTCGTCATTCATCCTAGTCCTTTGACAAACCATGTAGTTCCCAGACTCATGATTGCAGATGATCTCTTACATCAAGATCATCTGCAACCAGTGCCTTATAACACTGATCCATACCATCCTTCAGTGGGACAAGGATAGGATAACCTGGTGACCTACAATGCTGCCAGAATGCAGTCCTGTCTTTTCTCTTGCAAAAAGGATTTCAGCTCACCTTCCTTCATCCTCACTAATACACATTATCAGACAGGATAAACTATCTCTCCTTGGACTAACATTTATCTCCAATCTTTCTTGGCACAAACACAATACATCAATAGCTTCAACTTCTAAAAACTAGGCGTTATTTTCTGCTCAAGAAGCTATTTTACACCCACCCAGCTGCTAACTCTATATAAATCTGCCCATATACTTAGGATACTGTTTACATATTTGGGGTGGTGCACCCAAAACCTTAAAAATTCTTGATGCTGTTCAGAGCAGAGCAACTTGGTTGATAGATGACCCCTCCCTCACAGGCTCATTTCAAGCTCTATCTCACAGATGCAATGTTTTAGCTCTTTGTGTCTTCTACAGTACTTCTATGATCGCTGTTCCAGTGAATTGGCAAACATCATTCCTCCACTTGCTGTTAGGCCTGTTAAAACAAGAGTAGCAGCTGCCTAACATTCCTTTACAGTACAGCTACAAACTCATCGTACCTTCTTCTCCTCTTTCTCATTTATTCCACCTACCTCTGGAACAGCCCTTCCAATGATCTGTTTCCTGACAATTTCAACTGATGCTCTTTAAGATTAATGTCAATAGGTTTCTTCTTTCTCAACCCTTATCTGCACCTCATACACAACAAGGATGTGCTTATAGGTTCTTATACCTCTCGTGTGTGGGAGAAATAAATTTAAAAAAATATGTAAATCAAATACCAAATCCTGTTAATCCTATTGTAATCAGTGCACTGGACAAGAAAACTGCGTATTGCAATTCGTCATTCATTCATTTATTTCTGCTTACTGAGTCAAATGTATGTTTAAAGTCTATAAATCAGTCAAAATAGATTTCTGTTCCCCCCCCCCCCCCACACACACATCAGTTCCGATAATTGTAATAGCATGTAGACAGCATCTATCATGGATCTCCCTCTTCTAAATTCCATTTGCCCTTCTCCTATATGTTGCTCATAACTTGCTTTTATTGTTTTGCATAATTCTTATAAATATTTTATATGTATGATTTAACCACCGTACTGGCAATTTGGATGTAATTGTCCATGGAAACTGAAAAACATTCAGATACCATTGTAATGTGGAAAGAGCAGCTGGAGTAGTTGAAATTCGACCAGAAATGCTCAAATATGGAGGTACAAAAATTATACAGTGGCTGCACTGCATAATTCAGAATGCCTAATTAGAGTGTCAAATTCCAGAGTAGAGCTCTCATAGTATCCATCTGTAAAAAATAAATAAAAAATAAAAAAAAAGGGAAGTAAAACTGAATGTGAGAATTACTGAGGTATTTCCTTACTGAATGTTCTTGGTAAGATTTATGTAGGTATACTTGAGAAACGGCTAAGAAAAATTGTGGAAGGGAAGATTAGAGAACAAGGTGGATTCAGGCCAAATAGAAATTCTCAGGATCAGATTTTCACTTTAAGACAAATAGTTGAGAAATTCTGGAAATATAACAAGGATCTGTAATTAAGCTTCATGGATCTGGAAAGGCATATGATAAGGTGTCAAGAGAAAAGCTATTGAAAACACTACAGTTATATGGTGTAAATAGGATATTATATTGAGTAACTGTAATTTGAGTAAATTGATGAACTGTAACTCAACTGTTAGAATTGAAGGAGGTACAGAAAGATGTTTGATGTTAAATGAGGTGTGCAACAAGGGTGCACATTATCTCCACTGTTATTCATTATCTACGAGGATGGTCTGAAAAGTTCTTGGCCTCAACCATAGATGGTAACACTGTCGGCAAGATTTTTTTTTTTTTTCTAAGTTGGTGCATCTGTCATAAGCATACATGTGAAATTACAAGTCATTCTCTCAAGTAGTTTGCTTCAGACAGCTGTATAAAACAAAAGCATTGTCTGTATCCCTTGAAATGGATAAAATTGAGTATCATGTGGTTATAAAATTCTATGTAAAAGAAGGTTTAACTCCAAAAGAAATTCATTCAAAGTGCATAAAAGTTTATGGGCACGCTTCTCCTTCGTTTTCGACAATTAAGAAATGGGCTGCCGAGTTTAAACATGGCCATACCAGCCTTTGAGATGATCCACACGAAGGACGTCCAAAAAGTATAACAACACCAGAAATCATTGATCAAATGCACGATATGTTATTGGATGACCGACAAGTCAAATTGTGTGAAATTGCTGAGACTATAGGCATTTCAAAACAACGTGTAGGATATATTTTGCATCAAGAATTGCAAATGAAAAAGCTTTGGGCAAGATGGGTGCCGTGCTTGCTCCCATGAAAATCTCTGAACAGTGCTTGGAGCATTTTAACTGGAATAAAACTGATTTTGTGCTTCGATTTATTACTATAGATGAGACTTGGATTCACCATTACACACCAGAATCCAAACAGCAGTCAAAACAGTGGACAGAAGGCGGTTGTTCAGTGCCAAAGAAGATAAAGTCAGTTCCATGAGCAGGAAAGTCATGGCATCGGTGTTTTGGGATGCTAAAGGCATTTTTTTTATTAATTATCATTAATTAATAATAAGGGTAAAACAATAACAGGGGAATATTATTCCAATCTTTTAACCAGACTAGACGAAAAAATTCATGAGAAAAGACCCTTGCTTGCAGAAGAAAAAAATCATCTTTCATCAGGACAATGCACCTGCCCACAAAGGTATTTTGTCAATGGGAAAATTAAAGGATCAGCACTATGAATTGTTGGAACATCCACCCTATTCCCCAGATTTGGCTCCCTCTGACTTCTATCTCTTCCCAAAACTAAAACTCTTCCTCGCTGGTCAGCGTTTTTCTTCAAATCAAGAGGTGATTGCAGCTGTAGAGGGATATTTTGCAGATCTTGCTGAGAACCACTACAGGGACAGGATCACTGGGATAAATGTATTAGT
Organism: Typopeltis vanoorti; assembly: GCF_054136105.1. Taxonomy (NCBI): domain Eukaryota; kingdom Metazoa; phylum Arthropoda; class Arachnida; order Uropygi; family Thelyphonidae; genus Typopeltis; species Typopeltis vanoorti. Next base: position 78,701,399 of record NC_143567.1, on the reverse strand, counting down.
CTTAAGGGAAATTATGTTGAAAAATAAAAAATAATTTTGAAATTATAAATTCGTTTTTTCATTGTTAGGCCAACAACTTTTCAGACCACCCTCGTATATGGATCACATCAGGAAAGAAAGTGGTATTGAATCCGATATCAAAATTGGCGATGTTAATCTTAGCTTTAACTTGATGCAGATGATGTTATACTTCTAAATAAATCCTATACAAATCTGCTAGATTGCCTGACTAAATTGAATAACACATGTAGGTGTAATAAATTTGGTATGAAAATCAGCAATGAAAAGACAGACAGTGAAAATAGGCAGAAACATTGAAAATATCAAACTCTATACTAAATGGTGAACCTGTAGAAGAAGTAAAACATTTCATCTAATTAAGCACAATTTTTAGTGAAGATGGAAAATTAAATATGGAAATAGACAACCAAATTAGTAAAGCTGGTATGTTAGGAAGTTAGCTGAATTAATTTATATGAAATAAGAAATAAATTAATCAGTACACAAAATTAGCTGTATACAAGACAGTGTTCAAATCAATTTTAAGTTTTGGATCTGAGAGCTGGATTAGAAATAAACTCTTGATCAGAGACTGGAGACCACAGATATGAGAGTTCTGAGAGATTAATAGAGTGAACAGATGCTATCAGTGGCTGTATCACATTAAAAATAAGTACATTAGGAAAGAACCATTGTTAGCATTCAGGAATGCTTTGGTAGAACTAATTTCAGGTAGTATGGCCACTTTAAACAGAATAGGAGAGGAAAGATGAGCCAAATGAGTGTTGTTTGCCAGGTTGGTGGGTAAAAGACCAAGATGTAGGTGCTTTAGAAGATAGAAATATAACATCTGATAGTGTATTGACAGATAGCAGATTAATTTGTTGGAAAATTGTTGATCGATAGTCAGTAATGGCATAACTTTTTCATGTAGTATTACCATAATATCCTGCACTCCCCTCTCAAATTTATTTATTAATGACAAGTATTTTGTTTTACATATTATAAAACAGCATTAGCATGAGTTGAACTATAATACAAATATTAATCTAAAAGAACAGATAAATGTGTGATTACAATTGAATCCTTGTAGTCATTGCATTACTACAAGGATTCCATTCCTAGTACATATCCTAGTACTACAAAAGATAAAACACCTTTAGTATGTACATATGTGTGTGTGTATTTTAAAATTATTTAATACAGTTGAGTATAACTTCCCAAAATTTTGCAATAGAAGGGCAATCATTAAAATTTGGTTAAGGACAGTGAAGTGAGTCTTAAGCACTTTCTTTGAATAAATGTTCAAATTTGTCAGTTCAGGGGGATACTTAAGGATCAGAGCTGTATAACTGAGAGGAGACCTCCACACAGCCTTTAAAGGAATGCAGAGAACTGACCAGGGCTTCTGACCTAAAGTCCAATCCTCACCTTCTCGTGGTGAGGATTGGAAAGTGAGAAACTGTGCACCCTGTTAGGTATATACCTGGATAATAAATGAATGAGGATGGGCTGGCAATTTGGAATTTAGCCGACCAAATTGTATTCTTATTGGCTTAAACCACAATATTAAATGATGGTACATGACAGAATTTCAAACATGGCCCCCCTTGTTTTCACCAGGAAATCAGGGCAAACAGCGAAAAGTCAACTACTGGAGCAAATCCTAAAACCCACCCCAACTCAACTTCACCAGAGTTCAAGATTGGTACTATCAACATCAAAAGCCTTAATGGCAAAGAAATGGAGCTAGCTGAGGAATTGGATAAGTACCAGATCGACATAATAGGGATGACCAAAACAAAAAAGACAAAAACTGATGAGATCTTTCTGAGCAATAAATACAAAATTTTATATTCAGGCAATGACAATCAAAGAAAAGAAGGAGTAGCCATTGTATTCAACACTAAATATGAGGCTAATCTTTTTGAATGGCAAGCAATTTCATGTAGAGTTATTTGTGCCTATGGTCCCACAGAAGGTTCTTCTAAGGTAGAAGTGGAGGAATTTTTTGAGACTTTAGAGAAAGCAACTGACACAATGAAAAAGTAAAAGTTGGTCATTGTTGGGGATCTAAATAGCAGAGTAGGAAATGATTGTCAGTCAGACATACAGAAATATTTTGGAGAATAGAGCAAAGTTAATAATAATGACAAATACTTATTGGATTTCTGCTCAGGACATGGACTAGTTATTACTAACACCATGTTCCAACATAAAAATGAGCACAAATTCACATGGAGAGAAGATGCAATGAATAAGAAAAGTCTCATTGACTATGTTATTGTTGACAGTGATGTTTTCCCACTGGTGCAGGACACCAGAGTGTACAGAAGATTTGAAATTGGAAGTGATCACCATTTAGTCTTGAGCAGGATAAAATTGAATTTCATATTGAAATGAAGAACGTGTAATAAAGTTATAAAGCAAATAAAAGTTGAGCAGCTCTCATATATGAACTGTAGACTAAAATATACAAACATTATTCAAAAAAAAAATTAAAGAGTTTAAGAACAGGAACCAAACCATGGACATTCAGTGGCAAGCCTTGAAGAAAATCCTGATTGATTCAGCTAGAGAGGCATGTGGTGAAGTTGTCTGCAAGGATAGAAAAATTAGAACTCCATGGTGGACACAGGAAATTAAAGAGGCAGTGAAGGAAAAGAAGAGAGACAAATGTAAGAAAGCTAAACACTGTGTAAAACTAGCTAAACAAAAGTCATGGAAAGACTTTGGTAAGAACATAGAAAATATCAAGAAGGTGGCAAGATATTCTGGAGGTTGTTGAAGAAGCTCAGAAATAGAGGAAAGAGTGGCATAAAAGGAATTGGAGATGATAAAGGTGATATGAAAACTGGAGAAACAGATATCCTTGATGTATGGAATAATTACTTTGAAAAATTGCTGAAACTAGCAGTGATGATAGCGCAGTGATAAAAAAAAAAAAAAAAAAACACTGATCGGGCATGCAATCAGGAATACCTATCCATATTTGAAGTAGAAAAAAACCATCCAAGGCCTGAAATGTGGAAAGGCACCAGGAGTAGATGGTATTCTCATCTACTTTTACATATGGAAGTGTAAAAGTCTTACGGTGGCTGCACTGCATAGTCCAGAAGGCCTGGACAGAGGAGCGAATTCCAGATGATTGGAGTAGAGCTCTCATAATACCAATATATAAAAAGTGAAATAAATCTGAATGTGAGAATTAGAGATATTTCTCTACTGAGTGTTCCTGGTAAGATTTATGCCAGTATACTTGAGAAACTGTTGAGAAAAATTGTGGAAGAGAAGCTTGGTGAAGAAAAAGCTGGATTAAGGCCAAATAGAGGCTGCCAGAATCAGATTTTCACTTTACGACAAATAGTTGAGAAGTTAGAATACAATAGAGATCTGTATTTAAGTTTTGTTGATCTGGAAAAAGCATATGACAAAGTGCCAAGAGAGAAGCTATTCAGAATGCTATAGTTATATGGTGTCAGTATGGCATTATATCAAGCAATACTTAGTGTTTATTTGAATTGTAAGTCAGCAGTTAGAATTGAAGGAAGTATGGGAAGATGGTTTAATGTTAAATCTGGTGTCAGACAAGGGTGTACATTATCCCCTCTCTTATTCATTATCTATATGGATGACATTATGATGGAAAGTGGTATTAAACCTGATATCAAAATTGGAGATGTTAATGCCAGTCTTTGCTTTATGCGGATGATGTTATACATCTAAATAAATCCGCTACAAGTCTGCAACATTCCCTGACTAAATTGAATAACTGTTGTAATAGATATGGTATGAAGGTCAGCAATAACCAGACAAAGAACAATGAAAATAGGCAGAAGCATTGAAAATATCAACTATTTTAAAGAACACATAAAACATTTCAGCTACTTAGGTACAATTTTTAGTGAAGATGGTAAATTAAATATGGAAATAGACAACAGAATCAACAAAGCTGGTATGGTAGGAAGTCAAGTGAATAAATTTATATGGAATAAGAAAGAAATTAGTCAAAACACTAAATTAGCTGTATACAACACATTGTTCAAACCAATTTTAACTTATGGATATGAGAGCTGGGTCAGAAGTAAAACACTTGACCAAAGACTAGAGACCGCAGATATGAGAGTCCTGATAAAGATTAGGAGTGTGACAGATGGCATCGATGGCAATATTGTATTAAAAAAGAGGATATTAGCGAAGAACTTGATGTTGTTAGCATCCAGGAATGTGTTAGCAGAGCAAATCTCAGGTGATATGGTCACCTAAACAGAATGGGAGAGGAAAGATTAGCAAAACAAGTGTTCTCTGCCAGGTTGGCAGGAAAAAGACCAAGATATAGGTGGATTGATACAGTAAAAAGTGTCTTAGAAGATAGAAATATAAGATCTGACAATGTTGGAGCCTTGACAGGTAACAGATTGATTTGGAAAAAAATTGTAGATAGGTAGTTAGCAATGATGTAAATTTTTAATGTAGTACTATCATATCCTTTACACCCCTTGAGGGTAAATGTCAGGAATTTAATGACGATGATGATTTGCCAGTTCATTGCCTGAATGGTTAGCAATAACCTCTCCAACCCACAGGATTGCAGGTTCATATCCCACCTTGAGAATGGATGTTGGTGATTGTCCTTGGGGAGAAGATGAATTTCATCATCCAGTGTGAGAGATCATCCCCATACTTATTGTAGGCTGAATTGGCTTCTAAAAGTTTCCATGTTTGTTCACTAGAGCATAGTTTCCAGATTATGTAAAAATAAATAAATTTAAAAAAGAAATTTAATTAATAAAAATAGAAAGAACATCTATTCGTGGGTGGGAATCATGTATAAAAAAATTACTATATAATTTTGTAGAAGTTTGGTATTATATTCTATTGGATTCCTCGGTTAGTGCTGTCAATTCCATGTTGAGCCAGACCAGATTTATTTGGTTTGATAAACCAGGATATGTTTCTGAAATAAGTTTGACTAACAGAAGACAAGTTGCAAGAACATGGAACTTGATCTACCTAAGTGGCAGCAATTTCTTTTTTGGAAATAATAAGTGATTGTGAATTTAGTTGATGGTTTAATAGTAGTAGTTAGTTGAATTTCATAAGAATCTTTACCATGCATTCAGAAAGCCCTTTTATATAAGGAATAGAAATTCTGGATACTTCTCTGTTGAAGGATGTTGAGCAAAACTATCAGTGGTTTTATGTGTGATTCTTGGATTATAACTGTTTATCAGGACCATTTGCTTGATAGTTTCCAATTCTTGTTTGTGTATTGTACAAATGTGGTTGTAATATGTTTTTTTGGTTAGTCAAAAAGCAAATTATATTTGACAAGTAATCATATTCAGTCAACTCTCATTATAGTAAATAGCACTATAATAGACTACTGAAATGTTATGATCAAAGTCCTACAGGTAAAAGACATTCACTATTGGAAACTATCTGCTTTAACAGACTATTCTTATAGTCCTAGAATTACCTATAATCAGTTTGACTGTGTTTCTGTTTTACTTTTTTGTCCAGGCATGAGCATACAAAGTTTGCATGTGAAGTATCTTCATGGCTAGACTATTTGTATATAGAGGCTGTTGACTTCACATGAGAACTTCCTCGATATTCTATGGGAAAATATATACTTTCAATATCTTTTGGAAGGAAAACATGCATTCCTTAGTATCTCATCATAAAAAACTTAACTTCTGTATTGCTTTAGCTCTTGGTATCTCCACAGGTTTAGCTCCACTCATGAGACTGCACAGAAATGTTGAAACCAGTTGAGTAGTCCTTCCCATAATTCATGGCAAGATACACACATACAAAAAGGTTATGGCTGTGCACTATGGGATATATAGAAGTATTCTAGTCATGAATTTGTTTGCTCATGCCTTGGTAAAAGATTAAAACAAGAATATGATTTCGTGTCAAGTATAATTTACTTTTGGACTAAGTGGGAAAAAACTTGCTATAAATATCTCTCACCCAGAGATAGTTGGAACAAGGTTTGCTACTCTTACTGATACATTGATATACCATTTTGATATTTCTTTAAATATGACTTTTGCAGCTTTGATTTAGATCTCAGTATGTCTGCTATTCTAGCTACCTCATCATAATTAATCCAAAATATAGAGGTTAAAGACCTAATAACTAGATCTCACTAGTCGTGTCATCTCCTTTCTGCACTTGCTTGTTAAATATACAAGGATTTCACAGCCCATTTAAACAGGAATCCATATGGAAACTCATCATCAAAAAAATTCCTTATATGTACCCTCAAGGGCATGTACAGGATAATTATCATAGTACTACATGAAAAAGTTACACCATTACTTACTTCCAATTAACAATTTTCCTTCAAATTAATCTATTATCTGTAATGATTATAATATTTATATTTCTCTCTTTTAAGGCACTTTTTAGTGTATCAATCCATCTGCATCTTGCTCTACCTTTGGTCTTTTTCCTACCAACCTGGCAAACAGCACTTGTTTTGCTAATCTTTTCTCTCTCATTCTGTTTAAGTGACTATGCCACCTGAGATTAGCTCTACTAACACATTCTGAATGCATGACAAGTTCTTTTCTAATATCCTCATTTTTAATGTGATACTGGCATTGATGCCATCTGTTCACTCCACTAATCTCTCAGAACCCTCATATGTAGCCTCCAGGCTTTGATCAGGAGTTTTATTTCTAACCTAGCTTTCAGATCCATGAGTTAAAACTGTCTTGTATACAGCTAATTTTGTGTTTTGATTAATTTATTTCTTATTCCATATAAATTTATTCAGCTGACTTCCTACCACACCAGCTTTACTAATTCAGTTGTCTATTTCCATATTTAATTTCCTATCTTCACTAAAAATTGTGCTTTATTAGCCGAAACATTTTACTTCTTCTATAGGTTCACCATTTATTGTAGAGTTTGATAGTTTTCATTGCCTTTGTCTTTTTATTGCTGATTTTCATACCGAATTTATTACAACAGTTATTCAATTTAGTCAGGGAATCTAGCAGACTTGTACTGGATTTATTCAGAAGTATAACATCATCTGCATCAAGTTAAAGCTAAGATTAACATCACCAATTTTGATATCAGATTTAATACCACTTTCCTTCATAATGTGATCCATGCAGATAATGAATAACAGTGGAGATAATGTGCACACCTGAATTTACCTCAGACCATCTTCCTGTACCTCCTTCAATTCTAACCGGTGACTACAGCTTAAATAGAGACTATGTATTGCTTGATATAATGTCCCATTTACACCATATAACTGTAGCGTTTTGAAGAGCTTTCCTCTTAGCACCTTGTTATATTCTTAAGGATTCACAACTATTTGTCTTAAAGTGAAAATCTGATCCTGATAATCTGATAAAGAAATCCTGATTTCTTTACTTCAAGGTAATTCTCACATTTAGTTTTATTTCCCTTTTTATAGATGGGTACTACGAGAGGTCTGCTCCAATCAAATGAAATTCGACTGTCTGAGCAGGCCTTCTGAATTATGCAACGCAGCCAGTGTAAAACTTTTATGCCTCCATATTTGAGCATTTCTGGCTGAATTTCATCTATTTCATCTTTCCACACTTCAGGTTTTTAATGACATTATCTACTTCAAATGTGGATATGTATTCCTGACTGAATCCCTTTTGGGAGTTTTCTATCATCATGCTGACACTGCTTATTTCATTTAGCAATCTTTCAAAGTAATTACTCCATACATCTAGAATATCTTTACTTTTCATGTCATCTTTATCATCTCTGATTCCTTTTACAGTACTTTTTCCTCCATTTCTAACTTTTTCAACAGCTTCCAAAATATTTTGCCACCTTCCTGATATTTATTTTCTGTCCTCTTACTAAAGTCTTTGCATAACTTTTGTTTAACTAGTTTTACACAGTGCTTTCCTCTTTTGCATTTTTCTCTTTATTCTCTAAGAGCACAAGCTGACTTACTTGCCAGGAACTTTCTATATGCTTTCTTCTTTTCCTTCACTTCTTCTTTAACTTCCTGAGTCCACCATGGAGTTCTGATTTTGCTATCCTTGCAGACAATCTCACCACATGACTTTCTGGTTGAATCAGTGTTTTTTTTTTTTTTTTTTTTTTTTTTTTCACGATTTGCCATTGAAACTCCAAGGTTTGGTTCTTGTTTTCAAATTCTTTTATTTTTTTTTCAATGAAATATGGAAACTAATGCAGTGAAACATCATCAAACACTGCTTTTCCTCCAAGAGATATACAGCTTCAGATATAAGGATAAACCTTAACAGACAGATACTATTCATAACTAGAGTTTCAGAAGCCCTGACAGATTGAGTAGGTGTTCTTATTCACATTCCCCCCTCCCCCATATTTTTCATAATATCCAAAGGAATGTAGAAGGGAAATCTTGAGAGTATATTGAAAATACTGTGGATATATGATAAGGTTTATAATATATGTTTCATCCAACAAAAAGCATAATTCTTTTAGGAATTAGTGCCTGTTACATCACACAGTCAGAACTTGGAAATATAATGAAAATCCCACATTAGACAAAACAGGTGACCCTAGAAGTAGAAAAGTAGGATATGATATGCACAATTAAAAATGTATTTTGACAATGCTCACATAACAGACATTGATTCACAATTCTTTATATCAAAGTTTATACTCACATAAATCAGTGTATTGGTGATCTCCTGTTCTTTCATAATCCATCAGTGTAATCCAGATCAGACATCTTGATATTGGCATATCAGATCATAATCTGATCTTGAATTGCAGTTCATGGAACAAACAGAGACCATTTCTGGCTCACAGAGACTTCCACAAAATTTCCCATCATTGTTTTCATCCTTATCATACATCCATATTCCTCACCTATACTGTTCCATTTGGCAGTAAAGCAAAAGATAATTGAATTGGGAAAGAATTCTGTCTTCCTCAAAAGAAAAAAGTTGAAGACCTGTATAAAGGAAGAAGTTTGTTCATAGCAAACCAATGATGCAGTGATGTAGAATATGGTAATATCATCAGAAATATAAGCATAGAGGTGAAAGGGCAGAATTAAGTAGAAGAAAGAAATTTTAAAATAAGAATGCAGAGGCTCACAGCAGCTGCATTCTTCCAATAGACAGTTCACTGAATTCCTGTTCATATCCAGGATGAGCTTGACAGACCCACTTATAAAGAATGCCCAAGGAAATCTCCCAAGGACCAGATAGTCTAGAAATGGAATTTTAATGTGATTTTGTTTGTTTAGGATTTTATTCTTCCTATGTATTTGTTTATTTGACTCTTTAACTCCTTCCTCTCTACATATCACAGACCAAGCATATTTGTAGCCAGCCATACTGTTCACTTCTTGATTGGCAGGCAGTTTCAAGTAGAGTTATGTGGGAAGATTTAAAAATGGGGAACAGAACAAGGAAACTCATTTGTATATTTGGTTCCACAGAAGGATCTCCTAAGAAAGAAGTGGAGGAATTTTTTGCCATAGAAAGTAGCTGAAAAGGAAAAGCTGGTCCTTGTTGGAGATCTAAACAACATGGTAGGAAATGAATCCCAAACATATAGAAATGGTTTGGAATAATATGGGGAAAAGGGTAATGCTTAATAATAATGATAAGTTCTTATTTTTGTTCAGGACATGGTAATGCTCAGTAACACTATTTCAACACAAAGATGTGACAAATTCACTTGGAGGGAAGACAAGAAAAAAAAAAAAGAAGAAAAGCCTTATTTGATTATATTATCGTTGATAGTGATATCTTCATACTGGTTCAGGATACAAGAGTATACAGAAGATTTGAAATTGGAAGTAATTATGACTTACTTTTTTTAAGCAGAATAAAAATTAATATTGAAAAGAAAAAATATAAAGAAGCTTTTTACAAGTGAATTGTAGGCAGCTATACAAATATTATTAAAAAGAATTAAACCAGACAACTGCACAACCTTTAAGTCCTAGTGGCAAACTGAGAAAACCTTGATTGATTCAGCTAGGGAGACATATGGTGAAGTTATCTTTAAGATAGAAAAATCAGAGCTCCATGATAGGTGCAAGAATTTAGAGGCAGTTCCAGAAAAGAAGAAATATTGATGTTAGAATTGGAGATATTAAAGCACACTGAAAGTTCTCAAATAGTGAGTCAACAGATAAAAGTAATTAAAAAGAGTCAAATGAATTTTATAAAAATATGGAAGATAAATATCAGGAAGGTGACAATGTTCTAGATACTATGGGAAAACTTCAGAAATTAAGTAAACTATATTAAAAGGAATCTGAGATGATAAAAGTGATATAAAAACTGATGATAAAGATATGCTGGATATATGGAGTAATTATTTTGAAAGGCTACTAAATGAAACAGTATGTTAGAAAATATTCAGGAAGAATGCATTCAGAAGTACATATCAGTACTTGAGGTAAATCAAAATCCTGAAAGTCCGAATAACTGCTGGAGTGGATAATATAACCAAAAATGGTCAGATATGGGGCAATAAATGATTTACAGGGACTGCATTGCATAATTCAGTAGCCCTATCAGAGTTAGAGTTTTCGATAACAGATAGCTGGTCTTGTATGGATGGCAGAGTTTTTTCTCATAGAAACTCTGGTTTTTCATTCTGCATGGAGCCATAACAACACATGCAATTTACAGACATGATGCACTGGCCTGGCCTCTTAGCCTTAGTTGCTTCAGCTGTAAATCCAGAACAACCAACCAGATGACTGAGGTACACTTCTCATGTATGGTACCCATCCATAAAAAGGGACATATAAAAATGAATTTGAAAATTACAGAGGAATTTGTAGGTAAGTGTTCTAGGTAAGATTTATGCAAGCATACTTGAGACATACTTGGCAAAGAAACAGTTGGTTTCAAGCCAAATAGAAGTTGTCAGAAGAAAGGCTGTTCTGATTGTTACTGTTATATGGGATAAATGGAAAATTATTTAGAGCAATATAAAACCTATATTTTAAGTTGGAAGGCAGCAGTTTGATGTGAAGAAAGTAGGAAGGTGGTTTGATGCAAAGGTGCAAGACAAGTGCACTCTGTCTCCACTCTTATTCATTATTTGTATGTATCATTATAAAAGAAAGTATTCCCTTAATACTGATATTAGAATTGGAGATATCAAACTTGGGTGTCTGTTATTTATGTAGATGAACTTCTACTGAAACAGCATGAAAATTAGTAATAAAAAGACCAAAACTATTAAATAATAGTTTTGGTCTTTTTATTGCTTGACCAAAACTATTTCATAGTTTTAGTCAAGGAAAACTTTGGAACCAAAAAAACTTCAACTGTTGTCAGTGGAACCTATAGAACAAGAAAAATATTTTAGCTATTTAGGCCTGATTTTTAGTGAAGATGGCAAATTAAATATAGAAAATAGAGATTAGAATAAGCACAGCTGCTGCGGTGAAAAATTGGCTGAATAAATTTATATTGATTAGAAATTTGCCGAACACTAAATTAGCAGTATACAGTGCTCAAACAAAATTTAAATTATGGATCTTATAGTTTGGTTAGAAATATAACATTTCATCAAAGTACAATTAGTACAATGAATGCAAGTCGAGTAATTAATATGAATGACTTCAACTTCGGAGACATAGAAAGGAGGAAAGATCACATGGCAAGAGGAAAAAATGGAATATATACATTTCCTGAGAGATAATTACTTGAAGCAGCATGTGATGGAGGAGACTTAGGGCATGACAGTGTTGGATCTGGTTGCAGGATCAGAAGACCTGTCCACAATTAAGGTGGCTGCATTTCCTCCAGTTGGGGAGAGTGATCATATGGTCTAGACTTAGGAGGTAGCAAAACTTGTGGAGATTTCAGGTAAGAATTGGGGGGGGGGGGTATATGTGTAACTGCAAGGCAGGTGATTATGACAAACCTAGGAGGCAGCTTGAAGCAGTACCATGGCATAAGGATCTGCAAGGGAAGGATATTCACAGTGTATGGGAAATAGTCAAGAGGTATATCTGTAGAAAATATCACACTCTATACACAAGGTCAGGAGGGTAAATCAGGTAGGAGTTAGATGGATGAGTAGTATCATTAAGCATGAGCCGGAAAAAAAAAAAAGTGTCGTGGATGGTATATATATATATATATATATATATATATGGAAAAAGGTGACCATCATGGTAAGAAAAGCAAAATCAGATTATGAGAAGAATTAGTTGAGCAAGCAAAAGTAAATCCAAAGAGTTCTTTTGTTATGTGGCAAGTAGGAGGCAGTATGACTTTGGAAGGATAACTTTAATGAGTGCTGATGGTAGAGAGGTGATGGAAGTAGACAAAATAGTGAGCTACTAAGTGACCACTTTGCAAAGGTATATCATCCAAGTGAGGATATTGTTATGGCAGAGGTGACAGGGACTAATGTGAGAAAATAGGATGAATTGGAGGTACTTAGGATATTGCAGAATCTGAATGCAAATACAGCTGTGAGATTAGATGGGATATTGGCTCACATTTTACAAGAATGTGCAAGGGAACAGCAATGCCTTTGATTAGGCTATTTAAATCTCAGTTCTGGCAAAGTCCCAAAGGAGTGGAAGGAGGGAAAAATAATTTCTTTGCATAAAGAAGGATCTAAGTCTGGTAGCAAATTATAGACTAATCAGTATCTCAGGAGTGTTAGTAAAAGTACTGGAAAAGTGAAAAAGAGAATTCAGGAATGAGAAGATAAGAATGTGATATGCTATGAGGGGCAGCATGGTTTTGTGAAGGGTTGGTCATGCCTTAGTAATTTACTAATTTTTCATAATAGTGACACTGAGTTGGATAAAAGGAACAGCTACACAATGATACTACTGGATTTTGCAAAGCCATTTTACAGGATACCACAGAGAACTCTGTTATGCAAAGTGGAACAAATGGAGATGAATATGGAACTGGTGATATGGCTACAAGGGTGGCTGATGGACAGATATCAAAAAGCACCATGTGGATTTAAGGTGATTAGTGATGTACACCCCAGGGTTCAGTCCTTGGATCATTGTTGTTCAATCTATATATTAATGATATTAGGAAAGATCCAACAGATGTTCATTTGTTTGCTGATGATGCAAAGATAAGCAGAGCAATTACAGAATGATTTGAATATGTTGGAAATTTGGGCAAATGAAAATTGCTATCAGTTCATTGTTAGTAAGTGTGAAGTTATGTTCTTTGGCATGATGAGATTTCCAACTATCATATTAGTGGGGTTATGCTACAAGAAACTGATGAGGCTAGGGATCTTAGCATTATTGTGGATAGATATTTAGAGTTTGAAGGTCGCATAGCAAAAATTGCAAATACAACTCAGAGGATAATTGTAATGTTGAAACAAACCTTGACATGCAAGGATAAGAGTCATTTTGCCTCTTTACAAGGCCCTGATAAGACCACACCTGGACTACTGCACATTTTTGGTCTCCTAGTTTCCAAGGAGATAAAAAACTGTAGAAAGGGTGTAAAGAAGCTACAAAGATTATATTGGGATTATGAGGACAGATTGAGAGCATGTTAACTACAGACTCTGGTTAATGGGAGAAAGAGGGGGTGATTTTATAGACCTCTGAATGGATGTTATAGGATAACATTGATGGAGTTTTTTTATTAAATGGAAGGCGGGGGCATCCATAGAAGTTAAGTTTGTTTGTGGTTAAGAAAGGGATATAAGCTAGATTTTTCTTCCACAGGACAGTGAGTAGAATAGTTGCCTCTTGAAGTGAGGAGTGCATTTAGTGTGAATGAGTTTAAGGAAGGTATGACAGCTCATTTGGATGATGTATAACCTCTCTCAATTAGTCCCTTGACTTCTTGGAGATCTGATAATAATAATGAAAGTTGCTAGCAAACAAGACAGCAGATGTCCTGAGAGAATGCAGAGAAAAATCTAAAGCTGTTGTGTATAAGTAGCTAAACAAAAGTCATGTGAAGACTTGTAAGAATATAGAAGATATCAGGAGAATGGCAAAATTCTTCGGAGGCTTAGAAAAGTTTAGAAATTGGAGGGGGGGAGAGCATGTAAAAGTAATCAGGGATGATAAAGTTGATATAAAGAATGTGAGTGATATGTGGACTAATTGAGTTCATGACTCTCTGGAGGTATCTTGTAATAATAATAAAGAACTGAGGATGAAAATATAAGTTCTTTATTATTAACTTTAGTAATTACTTCAAAAGATTTTACCATGAAACAAAAAAAAGTGGCAGAACATTTGTAGAAAATATTCAAGAGGAGTGTAATCCAGAATACATATCAATCCTTGAGATAGAAAAAGCCACCAGGCACATTTTTTTTGTCAGAAATGCTCAAATATGGAGATATAAAAGTTTTACAATGACTGTAGTGCATTATTCAGAAGACGAAAAAGATGGTCAAATTCCACATAATCGCTCTTGTAGTACCTATCTATAAAACTATAAAAAGAGAAATAAAACTGCATGTGAGAATTACAGAGCAATTTCTTGCAGATAACATTTATGTGACTAAGAGAAACGTGAGGAATAATAAATTGGCTTTAGGCCAAATAAAGGTGTGTCAGATCAATTTTTACTTTCTCATAAACAGTTGAAAAATCATGGTAATATGGATCTGTATTTAAGGTTCATAGATCAGGAAAGACATATAGCAGGTGCCAAGAGAAAACATGTTCTTCAAAATGCTGCAACTCTATTTCTGGGACTTTATACAGAGCAGTACATAGTCTATATTTAAATTTTAAGTCAGTTAGAATTGAAGGGGGATACTGGAAGAAGGTTTGAGATGGATGAAGGATGAGAGATGCTCCCACCTCTCATCCAGATGGTAATATTGCAACATTATTTAAAGTTCACCTAATGTTCTTCTTATCCAACTCCTGAAGATGACCAAAGTAAATTACTTTTTTTTTTTTTTTTTTTTACCTGGAACACTGCATCATTTCTGTAATAAGATTACAAAAGCATCTAGAGAACAGAAACAGTAGTCAATTAACATCAGATACATATTATCCTGATGAATTTGCTGAACTTCTTGTTGTACACATATATTACCTACACTAAATTTGCACAGTATAAAACACTGAGATAGGGATGCTTAAGGGTCAAAGCTATATAACTGAGAAGAGACCTCCACCTAGCAGTCAAAGGAATGCAAAGAACCGACCAGGGATTCTGACCTAATGTCCAATACTCACCTTCTCGTAGTGCACCCTGTTAGGTATCTAACTGGATACTGAACGAATGAGGATGAGCTGGCAATTTTGGATTTAGCTGACCAAACTGTATTCTTATCGGCTTAAACCAAAATACAAAATGATGGTAAAACATGACAAACTTTCATGCCAGCTGGGGCTTCGCCTGGTTAAACAACCCCCCCCCCCCCGTTGATTTCACTAGGGAACCAGGACAAACAGCGAAAAGTCAGCTACTGGAACAAATCTGGAAACACCCCAACTCAACATCACCAGAGTTTAAGATCGGTACTGTCAACATAAGAAGCCTGAATGGCAAAGAAATGGAGCTAGCTGAGGAATTACATAAGTACTAGATCAACATAATAGGGGTGACTGAAACAAAACAAAACAAAAAAAAAAAAAAACTGGTGTGATCTTTCTGAGCAATAAATACAAAATGTTATATTCAGACAATGACAATCAAGGAAAAGAAGGAGTAGCCATAGTATTCAACACTAAATATGAGGCTAATCTTCTTGAATGGCAGGCAGTCTCAAGTAGAGTAATGTGGGCAAATATCAGAATGGGGAACTGGACAATGACACTTATTTGTGGCTATGGTCCCACAGAAGGTTCTACTGAGGTAGAAGTGGAGGAATTTTTTGAGGCTTTAGAGAAAGCAACTGACAAATTGAAAAAGGAAAAGTTGGTCCTTGTTGGGGATCTAAATAGCAGAGTAGGAAATGATTATCAGACATACAAAAGTATTTTGGGAAAATTTGGAGAAAAGAGCAAAGCTAATAATAATGGCAAATACCTGTTGGATTTTTGCTCAGGACTTGGACTGCACATTACTAACACCATGTTCCAACATAAAGATGTGCACAAATTCACATGGAGAGAAGAGATAGTGATGTTTTCATACTGGTGCAGGACACCAGAATGTACAGAGGATTTGAAATTGGAAGTGATCATCATTTAGTCTTGAGCAGGATAAAATTGAATTTCATATTGAAAAGAAGAACATGTAAGAAAGTTTTAAAGGGAATAAAAATTGAGTAGCTCTCAGATGTGAACTGTAGACTAAAATACACAAATATTATTCAAGAAAAAATGAAAGAGTTTGAGAGCAGGAACCAAACCTTGGAGATTCAGTGGCAAATAGTGAAGAAAACATTGATTGTTTCAGCCAGAGAGGCATGTGGTGAGGTTGTGTGTAAATATAGAAAAATCAGAAGACTAAGTTTAGTCTTCTGATTTTTTAAAGGAATGTTCAGCTGAATTGGCTAGGCCTTTCACACATTTGTATAACTTGAGTCTCAGCTCAGGAATGATACCACTGAAATGGAAGGAATGTAATATAGTTCCATTGCACGAGGGTGGAGCAAAAACTGATGTGTCTAACTACCGACCTATTAGTATTTCTGGTGTGGTAGTGAAGATTTTAGAGAAGTTAGTAAGAACTCGCATACAAAAATGGGTAGACAATTATTCTATACTCTGCAGGGAACAGCATGGGTTTACTAAAGGAAGGTCATGTTTTAGCAATTTGCTCATATTTTATAACAATGTTACAGCCGAGTTGGATAAAGGAAATGGATACACTATGATAATGTTGGATTTTTCTAAGGCATTTGATAGGATACCACATGATAGGCTGTTGGAGAATATGGGATTGGAATATAATCTATTGACTTGGATCAGTGGATGGTTAACAGACAGATATCAAAAAGTGGTATACAGTGGGTGTGAATCTGCCAGATTTAAGGTAACCAGTGGGATACCTCAGGGTTCAGTCCTTGGGCCATTATTGTTCAATCTATACATTAATGACTTCAAGCAGGGTCTATCATCAGATTTGCAATTGTTTGCTGATGATGCGAAGATAGGCAGGGCAATTAGGGATTCTACTGATATTCAGCAATTACAAAATGATTTGAATAGACTGGAAATCTGGGCAAACGAAAATGGCTGTCAGTTTAATGTTAGTAAGTGTAAAGTTATGCACTTTGGCGTAATTAGAGATCCAGCGGCATATTATATTAGCAGGATTATGCTACAAGAAACTGAAGAGACAAGAGATATTGGTGTATTGGTGGATAAGAATTTAAAGTTCAAAGGTCACATAGCAAAAGTTGCAAATACAACTCAGAGGATAATTTCTATGCTGAAGTGAACCTTGACATGTAAGGATAAGGAATTAATTTTGCCTCTTTATAAGGTTTTGATAAGGCCACACTTGGATTACTGTGCTCAAATTTGGTCTCCCGGGTTCCAAGGGGATAAAGAAGCTGTGGAAAGGTGCAATGAAAAGTTACAAAGATTATATCCAGATTATGAGGACAGATTGCGAGTATGTGGATTGCAAACTCTGGTTAACAGGAGAAAGAGGGGTGATATGATAGAGGTCTATAAACTTTTGAATGGGTGTTATAACATTTCAAATGATAAAATGTTTGGTTATATGGAAGGCTGGGAGAGAGCACAGGGTCATCCATGGAAGTTAAGGTTGTTCTCAGTCAAGAAAGGGGTAAGAGCTAGGTTTTTCTCTCAGAGAGCAGTGAGTGAGTGAAATAATTTGTCCTTAGGGGGTAGTGAGTGCATCTAGTGTAAATGAATTTAAGGGAAGGTATGATAGCTAGATCGGGTAATTTACAGCCTCCCTCGATGAGTCCTTGACTCCCTGGAGGTCTCAGATAATAATATCCATACTTGAAGTAGAAAAAGCCATCAAAAGCCTGAAATGTGAAAAGGCAGCAGGATAATATTCGACCACAAATGCTCAAGTATGGAGGTATAAAAGTCGTACCGTGGCTGTTCTGCACATTCTGCATAGTTCAGAATGCCTGGACAGAGGGACGAATTCCAGATGATTGTAGTAAAGCTCTCATAGTACCCATATATAAAAAGGGAAATAAAACTGAATGTGAGAATTACAGAGGTATTTCATTACTGAGTGTTCCTGGTAAGATATATGCAAGTATACTTGAGAAACGGTTGAGGAGTGTGGAAGAGAAGCTTGGTGAAGAACAAGCTGGATTCAGGCCAAATAGAGGCTGTCAGGATCAGATTTTCACTTTACGACAGATAGTTGAGAAATCATGGGAATATAACAAAGATCTGTATTTAAGTTTTGTAGATCTGGAAAAGTCATATGACAGGGTGCCAAGAGAGATTCCAAACGTTACAGTTATATGGTGTCAATGTGGCATTATATCAAGCAATACTTAGTCTTTATTTTAGTTGTAAGTCAGCAGTTAGAATTGAAGGAAGTAGAAGATGGTTTATTGTTAAATCTGGTGTCAGACAAGGATGTACATTATCCCCTCTCTTATTCATTATCTATATGGATCACATTATGAAGGAAAGCGGTATTAAACCTAATATCAAAATTGGAGGTATTAATCTCAGCTCTTTGCTTTATGCTGATGATGTTATACTTCTAAATAAATATGCTACAAGTCTGAAGATTCCCTGACTAAATTGAATAACTGTTGTAATAGGTATGGTATGAAGGTCAGTATTAAAAAGACAAAGACAATGAAAATAGGCAGAAACATTGAAAATATCAACTGCATTGTGAATGGAGAACTTATAGAACAAGTAAAACATTTCAGCTACTTGGGCATGATTTTTAGTGAAGATGGTAAGTTAAATATGGATATAGACAAGAGAATCAGCAAAGCTGATATATATGGTAGGAAGTCAACTGAATAAATTTATATGGAATAAGGGAGAAATTAGCCAAAACACTAAATTAGCTGTATACAAGACAGTGTTTAAACCAATTTTGACTTATGGATCTGAGAGCTGAGTTAGAAGTAAAACACTTGACCAGTGACTAGAGACCGCAGATATGAGAGTCCTGAGAGAGATTAGGTGCATGAACAGATGGCATCAATGACAATATCATATTAATAACGAGGATATTAGGAAAGAACTTTGCATTAGCAGAGCTAATCTCAGGTGATATGGTCACTTAAGCAGATTGGGAGAGGAAAGATTAGCAAAACAAGTGTTTTCTGCTAGTTTGGCAGGAAAAAGACCCAGAGGAAGATCAAGATACAGATGGATTGATACAGTAAAAAGTTCCTCGGAAGACAGAAATATATGACCTGATAATATTGGAGTCTTGACATTTAACAGGCTGATTTGGAAGAAAATCATAGATAGGAAGTTAGTAATGATGTAAATTTTTCATGTAGTACTATCATATCCTGTACTCCCCTTGAGGGTATATGTCAGGAATTTGATGATGATTATGATAACACTGAGATTTTATTTCCACTGTGGTGATACTGATTGGAATGGATGTGCATGTGCCTGCACTGTCAGTAGTTTGATTCAAAAATTTGCATTTAAATTACCTATATGCTTTTATGAGAATGCTGTATGATCATTCATCACAGTATGAAATCTGTGTATCAACAATCAATACATTATACAACACATGGATGGTCTTTCTTAAAAAAAAAATTAAGAAAATATGATACTGCATAAAAAAGTCCATTGGTTATAGATACAAATATAAATTCTATTTTTAACCTCAAAACAGCTATTGTTATCACATTTCTCTCTATCACTGTGAAATGCTATCAGAAGTGATTATGTCCTTTGGATGGAATGGTTGCACTTGAATACCATCTAGAACATGAGGGAAAACTTTTTATAAATGTATTTCATCTGAAAATGGTCTCAAGCTTGTCCAACGTTGGAGGTAAAAATGTTTTGTCTCCTAGAATCTCAGTTTTTCCTTCTATAAATCAAACTCTCTTGAAACAGGTCATCTCAGATAAATTGGTTGCATAATATAGGTATTTCAATTGGATCATGGATAACTGTGTATAATTAGCTGTTTTTATTAAAATTTCCTATGAACTGAATGCACTGATTTTTAGAATTGTTCAGATAAGATCAGGTGGGTGAAAGCATTTCCTTTTTGGGGAGGTAACCCTCTCATTTCTTTCTGAATCTCAAAATATATGATACCAAAGGGATATTTTTGTTCATTTGCTAGAGATTGTATAATTGCACAATTTACTTTTTTATGCATTCATTATTTGTCTTGTGAAAGTTATTATTAACATTTGAAACTTTGTTTCTAATATTATTTACAATTTGAATTGTAATGCTTGAAAGGCTTACTGCTTTATTCCTTGAAGCTTTTGAGCAATTAATTCTTCGTGTTCTTATTATTCTTCAGCAGTGTGGAATTCTTTCACCTGAATTAAACATTTCTAATATTTTCTATGAATGTCACATAACATTTCATTTATTTTCAAAATGCTTTAAACAGATCTTCTCCCCCCTCCCAACAAAAAAATAAAATAAGATCATTTGAATCTGTCTGTATGTAAAATATTTTATTTTTTTAAATAAACAACCAATATTTCTCATTTGAAAAAAAAAAAAAATCATAATATATACCCTCAATGGACAAAACATTAGAAGTGATAGGAAGTTGACACTGGCAGCTCCCCCCTTGTGCAGAGTGAAATGTACCCAAACTGAACACAGACGGTAAATAGGCAGACTTTCCAACAGTGTATTGCAATCGATGAACATGGGCAATTTTGTGATCTTAGCAATTTTAATTGTGGACATATTATCAGTGCAAGACAGATAGTCATTCTATTGTTCAAGTGGTAAGAATATTAGAGTTCTCGAGGGCAACTGTATCAAGGATCTATCATGAGCATACCATCAGTGGATGTACCAGTGCCCAATGAGCAAGTGGTGGCCAGCCATTGATGATCAGGTTCGATGTAGACTGTCCAGGCCACTGGCAGCAAAAATCACATTGTTTCAATGTCAGTGGTCTAAGCAGCATCAGTGGGCAAACGGTTTGCTGTACCCTGCACACCATGAGCTACAGGAGCTGATGCCCTAATCGTGTACCACTGTTCACATCTCGTCATCAAGCATTGAGCCTCACCTGGTGGCAGGATCATCAAAACTGTATCTCTGCAGAGTGGACCAGAGTTGTGTGGTCTGATGAATCCCATATCAGTTGTACTGAGCTGATGGGAGGGTGTAGGTATGGCATCAACAGCCATGAGGCCATGGCCCCATTGTGCCAGGTTAGCACTGTTCAAGGAGGTGGCTCTGTGATGGTTTGGGGATCCTTCTCATGTGACACGTTAGGTCCCTTAGTGTGTCTGGAGAGGTCCTTTAAAGCTGTGAGCTACCAGAATGCTGTCTGATCACCTACACACACACACACTTTCATGGCCTTCATGCATCCTGCAGCTGATGGTCTATTTCAGCATGACATTGTGTCACCCAACCATGGGCTGCAACCACCCAGGCATAGTTTGAGGAACATTTATCTGAGTTTGGGACCATCCAGTGATCCCCAAGGTCCACGGATTTAAATTAGATCGAATCTTTCTGGGATACCATAGTGCAAGACATCATATCCGTGTATCCAGGACCGTCGTCTAAGGTGCAGTTGTGGACAATGCTGCAACAGCATGGCTGGAATTACCTCTGGCAACTCTCCTGCACCTGGTTGAGTCAATGCCTCAGAGTATGAACTGTTATTTGTGCTAGAGGATGACCCACATGCTATTAGATAGATATCTCTAATGTTTTGTCCATTGAGTGTGTGCGTGTGTGTGTATATATATTATAAACACAGCCTTAAGTGAAATAATATGTAGCTTGTCATTAGAGGCATAATTTACATCTTAATACAAATAACTTTCATTACAGTCCCAGAAGCATGTTTTCGTTTGCCATACCTTTCATCAGCTTCTCAGCCTCTTCCACCTCCAAGTATTCAGTCCCCTCCACCTCCACATCCACCACCTCCGCCACCACCACCACCAAACTCTACCCTTTTTGGTGTTGCATCTACTGCCACACCTATTCCTCAAGAACCAACAACAAATGCTCGCAATCATCGATTACTGGCTAGAATGAATCCAACACATCGGCGAATCTTGGAGGTGAGGAACTGAACTAATTGTTTCGTAAATAATATTTTAAAGTTAGTCTGGAAATTAAAAATTGCATGTGGTAAATTAACTTTGGAGAGTTTTAACCATTGTTTTCCTAGCCATTGAGTTTGTTACTCTGAACATTCTTTAATGTTAAGAATTTAATAGTCTAGAACAAACAAACTAAATATAGTAACCCATGTATTTAATAAACAATGATTGTAACAAACAGGAAACTTTCCACTGTTTGCCATAATCACAGCTGCTGTGCAATTCAAAAAAGATTTGCTAATTTTATTTAAACTCTGAGAAATGTATGATGATACTTTACAAAACAAAGTGGTTAGATAAAGATATTGTAGCTATTTTTGTAAGATTAGGGAGCAGGCAATTGATTCTTGCAGAATTGTGGACTGATTGAACTGAAGAAGAAAATGATAAATAATATGAAAAAAAAAAAACTGCTTGTGGTGTAATTATAGCTAAGCTCTCTCCAGATTATAAAATTAACATCATCAGTCTTATTGCAGAGTTCACAATAGCACTGTATGACATTACCATCACTACAGAAACAAACAAACAAAAATATATCTCATACCTGCCATACCTCATTTCCTTATTTTAAGGAAATGAATATCTGCATTCTTGCAAATATCTTAAAAGACACCTTATCGGAGTAAAAGAGCAGTCTGTTGTGATGTATAAAAGAAAAGGAAATTATCTTAACATGTCTGAAAATGTCCTATACAATATGTTGTACCTTTCAGTTCATTGCCTTTTGAAGAGAAACTTCTTATCTGGAAAAATGGAGAACTAATTTGTTGGGAATAAGGGTCTTTATGTAGTATTGATTATGTCTCTTCTTTGCTGTGGTGTTTAATATGGTTGTGATTTCACTTTTCAACATAATATGATTGTGTTGATTGAAGAGATAGTAAGCTATGAATAAACAGAAGCTCTTGACATTCAAGCTCCAAGTGCTGTTTTGTCTACAGACACTTTGATTATTGGAAAAAGATTATTTAAGTAAGATTTGCCAGACTTTTTGAGCAGACAGTTATTTGTTTTTGTGGTCATATTGTTTAAGAACTACAGTGGCATTGCCCCTATCTGCTTTCATAATTATAATTATTTTTGTTATTCTTCATCTCAGCTAGTGCTGCATATTCATTGTGGGAGAGGTTGCTTCTTGGTGGTTTTGCTTGTGTTAGGATATTTGCTGCATCCAGTCTGATATTGTTTGCTAAATGGATATGAAGGCTGTGAATCCACCTTTTGATCTATATCATAATTTCTTCAGCAAATATTTTTTTTAGTTGCAATATTTATGCCCATGACTGAGTGCTCTGATAGCTTCTGGCTTGAGTGTGATGGATAACAGGTTGATTACAGTTTTTATTCCAGTGGTTATTGAGACTTAGAAGTTGTGTTGTACATGTTCAATGACAAATTGCTATTTCACTTTGCAGATAAACCAAACTATGTAGAAGGGAAAAGATAATTTGCTTTTGGGTAACATACGCAACTAATAATTAAGAGAAATTCTATATTTTATTGGCAAGTTTAAAATTCTGAAGATGTTGATAATTATATTTTGACCTCCATTAATCAGATATGAACCATTTGTGTATAATTGGCACATCTAAAGAAAATAATAGACTTGATTACAAAATATAACTTTTACTGTAGCAAAAAATACAATAAAATATCCTAAAAACCTAAAAAATGTTTTAAAAGTTTTTAAGAAAAAACTTTTCAGAGTTTTAGTTTTCTTGTTTTAGCAAAACAAGTGTTCTCTGCCAGGTTGGCAGCAAAACGACCCAGAGGAAGACCAAGATATAGGTGGATTGATACGGTACAAAGTGCCTTAGACGATAGAAATATAAGATCTGATAATGTCAGAGTCTTGACAAGTAACAGACTGATTTGGAGGAAAATTGTAGATAGGAAGTTAGTAATGATGTAATTTTTTTCATGTAGTACTATCATATCCTGTACAACCCTTGAGGGTACATGGCAGGAATTTGATGATGAACTTTTCAGAGTTTCAAAAAGTTTTCAGTGTATTTACAAGAAATCCAAGCAAAGCCTTAGTAATCAAGATTAGCAAAGCTTATCCTGTTTTTTAAAAAACACCTGAGATAAAAAAGGTGAAAGAAAGAATTGTGAAGTCTTATGCAAAATTCTGCATTTCAAAACATAATGATGTATCTGAATTTATTTGAGACTGAAATATATGAGATGTGATATTAGAGGATTTTGAAATTTCTTCTGTAAATAAGATAGTGTGTGATTATTTTATGAAAGGAACAATGACTGTGTTTTTTATATAATGTTTGATTTATATTTAATGACTGAACTGGAGAAAAATATGCATAGAAATCATATCCATTACATAAACTAATATTTAGCACCAGTGTACAAAATAATTGCAACTGCAGTGAATTGATTGATAATTCAAATACACATGCAAATCCTTTTGAATGATTACATAACTCGCTCACCATTTTTCAAAGCAATGCATTTTATTAAATTAGATAAACAGTTGTAGTATCATATGCAGATGTAGCAATATATATTCCTAGAGATAATTACTGATTGCAGTGATTTGTGTTTCTTCTGATATTTTCATAGGTAACTTACAATGGTATAATCATAAAGTAGAAATATTACAAGATATTCATGTGTATACTTGATATAGAAACCAACCCATATACATATAATATTTTTTAAAGTAAATGTTATATATATGTATGTATATATATTAACTTGAGATAATCTTATTTCCTCAAATATTGCTATTTTTCTTTATAGCTATTTGCTTTATATTACTGTAATGAATGGATAAATTTTTATCCATTCATTACAGTAATATAAAGTTAATAACTTGAATATATATATATATATATATATATATATATACACATACATACATACAGAAAGATAATCTTTAAAAATAAATAAATAAATAAAAATAGAGAGAGAGAGAGAGAGAGATTAAGTACTCTAATCAAGTTTAATTTTCACAACCTCTTAAACATCTCATCTTCTCTTTTGTGTTAGACTCGGTAGCCTATCATAGCCAGGTAACTTGGCTCCTCAGAAACCTAATTAATGTTTATGATAGGTAGTTAATCTTATCAGCATTTCATCTATGTCTGTAAATTGCATGTGTTCATCTGGTCAGTTTGTCTGTTTTTGTGGGATGAAAAACCAGAATTTACAAGAGAGGGAGCCAGTTGTCATTGTATGAGACTGGCTAACTCACCTTCACTTGAAAAGCCCTGATAAAGGTTTTTCGTTCTAAATGGAATTCAAATTCAGGTTTTACAACCAAATAGCATCATGAATATAGACTGAGCAATGGAGGCTCTTTCTCTTCAGCAGTGTCATCTATCTGTAGTCCATAGACCAACCAGGCCTGGCAAATGCTTTTCAAAAATGCTTTTAGACACCAGAACAATACTTTGGTCCAGTGTCTGAAATCTTGTAAAGAAACATCTCATATAAAAAATGTGAGCCAAGTACTGAGGGAGCAAGTGGTTAGCTGAAATTTAGAACTAGCTACTTTATGTTAATTATTTATAATAATTAGAGATGTTTTTGTTGCTCTTTGTACTATCTTAAATTTCAAAGGAGAATTTAGTACTTGGCTCACTTTTTTAAAAATTTTTTTGCATTATCACTTTAATAAAGTAAGCGAAACAGTTAAGGAACAAATTTCTGAAGGCCACTTAAATGGTGACCTGCGATAGTAACATTATACACTCTTGTAGAAAATTTTTTCACTTGGTTATAAATTAAATTAAAAAAGCCAAGAAATTATATTCTTGTTAAAATAGTAATAGATAACAAGATCTTAGAACAGGTGAATTCATTTAACTACCTAGGATGTATGATCACATATGAAAATGAAAAAGATATATACCTAAAAATTGCCAAATATTTAAAAATAACAGGTTTAATTAAATCTATATTTAAACCAAACCTAGTTAATAAACAAACCAGACTAAAAGTATACAATACATTAGCCCTACCAGTCTTATTGTATGGAAGTGAAATCTGGACAATAAAACAAAAAGACAAACAAAGTTTAATAACAGCAGAAATGAAGTTTATGAGAAAAACTGCAAAGTATACTCTATTTGATCACAAAAGAAACGAAGAAATTATGAAAGAATTAAACCAAGAATCAGTAATAGAAAAAATTAAAAAAATATAAACATACGCTAACCGCTCGGCCTGGTTGGCCGAGCAGTTAACGTATCCACTCTCCAGCCAGAAGGCTGCGGGTTTGAATCCTGCCGTGGGCATGGATATTTGTGATTGTCTGTGGAAGTGCTAGTGGTGGTGGCAGGCAGTAGATGGCGTTGGTGTAGTTGCAGTTAGTTGATTGAGTGGTGGAGACAGAGAGTAGTAGAGTAGATGCCCTCCCTCGATGAGTCTTTGGACTCCCTGGAGGTGTCATGTAATAATAATAACATAAATGGATGGAACACGTTCAAAGAATGAAAATAGAAAGATTACAAAAACAAGCCTTAAAGTACAGGCCATTAGGAAAAAGAAAACCAGGACGTCCTCTTAAAAGATTCAACGATGACTTCTAAGGCACGAACAGGCCACACTAGGCCTACATCCTTGATATGCATGATAATGATGATATTCTTGTTTAATCCTTTTTCCAAGTGTAAGCAAACAAAGTTAGCACATGAAATTTCTTCACAACTGAGCTACTTACATAAGTAACTCAGTTGTGACTAATAATAGAGGCTAATGATTTACCGTACTTGTCGGTGTATAAGACAACTCTCAAATACTACAGAAAACCCCTTGAAGTAATGGGTCATCTTATACAGCGAGTATAAAAAGGGAAGCTTAATTTCTTGGATGAACATTTAGGTAGTTACAATGCATCATTATATAAGAAAATAGGCAGTGTTTATAAACAGAT
This sequence comes from Typopeltis vanoorti, assembly GCF_054136105.1. Lineage (NCBI taxonomy): Eukaryota > Metazoa > Arthropoda > Arachnida > Uropygi > Thelyphonidae > Typopeltis > Typopeltis vanoorti. The sequence goes on along the minus strand of NC_143567.1, from coordinate 78,674,344 downwards.
CAGATTAATTTTTGTTACATAAATTTATTTAAAATATTACAATAGTTGTAAGTCTTAAAAAACAAATAATAATTATTAACTTCAATTTTCATGTTAATTTTCTTCCTCTGTTGAAAATAGTTCTTCAGATTCATTGTTTAAATGATCGCATATGGATCCCAGTGTGAATCCAGTGAATTGATTTCATTTTCATCGTCATCAGTGTCCCACAACAGATCATCTTCCATACCATCCATAAGATTAGAGATACCACACTTTTTAAATGATTTTATTACAGTCTCTACTTTTACTTTATTCCATGTTTTGATCACAAAATTGCACAACATATCAAGTGATGCAGTGCACATGATCCACCATTTGTAAATGATTTTTCACCAGTCAACATCCAATTATTCCACTTTTCTTGCATGTGATCTATAAATGGTTTGTTCAAGCAGATGTCTAGTGGTTGCAATATAAAAGTTAAACCACCAGGTATAACAGCAATTTTTGTGTTATTTTTTTCTAGAAGACTTAGTATTCTCAGTTAAATGACTACGAAACATATCCCATAAATAAATAATCCCATATCCCTAATAAACTGCGTTTTTATTATACCGCCTGGTCGCGTGTTCCACACATTATTTATCCCTAATGTTGGATAAATTTTCGTCCATTCATCTTTTTTCTTTGAAAATGTACAAAAACACCCGAAGGAAATTTTATCTTAGGTTTAGTTTTGCATTTGAAGATGATCATTGGTTTTAACTTGGTTCCATCAGCCAAACATGACAACACAACCATAAACCTTGTTTTTTTCATGACCTGTACTTTGAACTAGCACACTCTTGCTACCTTTAGACTCCACTGTTTTATTGCTTATCATATCAAAGCTCATAGGAGTTTCATCCATATTTCCAATATTCGACAATAGAAATTTATGTTCTTGTCTCAACTGAATAATAAATTTATGGAAACTGGCAAGTTTGTGGTCAAGATCTGCTGGTAGTTTTTGAGTAATTTTCATTTTTTGTCGTATTACCAGATTTTGTCTGTTCATAAAACGATTACACCATCCTGAAGTAGTTTGAAATTCTATACTTTCATCCAGATTCAACTTGACCATTTTAGTGCATATGCTCTAATCATATTTCTTGTAACAAGATAACCATTCTGCCTTTGTTCGAATACCTATTCTGCAACGTGATTTTCCAGTTGCGGCCATTGGGTGATCCCCGTTCTTATTGCACATTTTTTCTTTGGCAATTTTTTAAAAATACAGTGGTATCTTGCTAACCCTTCAGTAATCCGAACTGCGGTTTGAAAGAAAAAAGTTTTATTTATTACGTATTATTATTTTGTGTACTATTATTTTAATTAATAATTATTAAAATTATAAAAAAAAATATATTATTTTAACTATTATTATTTATTTTATTATTATTACAGTACAGTATTTTTTTCATACTGTTGATTGTACGGTTATACTGGAGGACTATTTTGATTTATTGTGTATTCACGTTTGCTTTTTTATACTGTACAGTACGTACTTTCGGCATGAATCACAAATATACACAAAAAGAGGAAATTCAAAACGTGCATAATTTGGTTAAATATATAAATCCAGATGTTGAAATTTCACAAACAGATGTTACGGAATGGATTACAGATAGAACCAAAAGTGAATTCGAAATCAAATCATGATGATGAAATTATAAATATGACGCTACAGAATGAATTAGAAGACGATGATGAACTCTTAAGAAAAAAAAAGTAAAACATGAAGAGGCAGCTGATAGTTTTAATATGTGTATAGAATGAACTAAGCAGAATGATAAGCCATTGCACAAAATTTTGTTGCTAATGAAGCTCCGAGAGGAAGCATTCGAAAAAAATTTAGCTTCAAAGAAGCAAAAGAAAATCAGGGACTTTTTTACAAAGAAATAAAAAAAAAAAAACTTTTTTTTGTGCTATTTTGGAAACTTTTTTTGTGTTGTGTACAAGAAAGTGGTATTTTTTTCGTAAATTAAGTTACGTACTGAACTATGCCATTTTATTAAATCAGAATCCTCAACAATACAGGTACATACAAATTAAATTTTTTACTAAAATAAACTTGTGTACCGTATTATTATTATTTTTTGTTGTTTTATATTACAGTACAGTAGCTTTTTTCTATCAGTTAATTTATTTACAGAATTAAATTGATATACCATTAGAATCTGATTATTTTTATCTTAAACGCTAGTTATTGTTGTCTCTTGGGGAGAAATTCGCTAATCCGAACGAGCACGGTTTTTATTAGTTCGGATTAGCGAGGTACCACTGCATCTTCTTTCTTCCTCCATTCTCTTGTCATCTTCTTGGTTATGTCAAACTTCCTTGCTTTTTTTAAATTTTAATAATCCTAAAATTTAAAAAAAAAATGCAAAATTAATAATTAATTAAAATTGAGGCTGATTACTTAATTAGGGTAATTTGCATAAAGTGCTATGCAAAAAAATAACATGCATAGGTATAAAAGTAACGGATATAATAACAATACCTAACGTTGATTAATACAAGAAAGAAGAAATTAGGGGTCATCTTATACAACTGACATAAGCTTAAAACCTAAAAATAGCCTAAAATTTAGGCCTCATCTTATACGCTGGTCGTCCTATATGCCGACATATATGGTAATTGCCTTAGTATCCCATAATATTTAATTGTTTGCCTTAGTATCCCATAATACAAAGCACACATCCTTTCAGATGTATATAATACCATGCATTATTTGAAGGGCAACTACCCAAACCAGTTTTGACTTTTGTCTCATCAGTGGGAGCTAGACCCAGAAGAGATACCAAGGTTGAAGTAATGCAGAAGTTATACCAGTCTGGATAGCGGCCCTTCCCATAATTCCTGTAAGAAACCTTTAGTATGTAAGAAACAACTATATTTCATGTTTGGTTGAAAACAGTTCAAATGTGACCTGTAAAGATGTCTGCAGAGGTTGCAATCCCCCCATCTCCATCCACACAAACACAACACATTCTCTTTCATTTTTTTCTCAATTATCTGAAATTCTCAGGGTACCTTGAGAAGCATGTGAGTGACTGGATTCTAGATTTAGTTGAAATTCTTTGCATCCTATAGAGATATCTGTAGAAGGTGAGAAGTTTAAAAAAAAAAAAAAAACTGTTTTTGTGGCCATGGAAAAATTAACTTAATGAATGTGAAGAAAGAAAAAGTGTCAGATGGTTTAAAAATAATAGCTATTATGAAGCAATCACTAGAGTAAGATGTGCATTCTAGGTTGATCCATTGGCTGGATGTTGATATTGAAGTATGTGAAAGGATAGAGGTGGATAAATTGGATTTATTAAAGCTGTTGCAAGAACTTGATTCAAACACATCATTGAGAATTAAATGGGATATCAGTAAGTGTGATGGAGTGTGCAAGACAGATTTCCTTAGATTTGGTTATTCAACTTGAGTCTTATCATGAGCACAATGAGTGGAACAAGGGCAATATAATTCCATTATACAGGGGTGGAGTTGGAGCATAAGCTGCCAGTTATAGACCAGCTAGAAGTGGAGCAGACAGATCAGGAGTGGTGGTTAAGGGTAGAATTTCTTAGTAATTTACTCACTTTCTACAATGAAGTGACAGCTGAATTGGATAATGAAATGCTGCCCATCACATTGCTGGACTTTGTTCAAAATCACTTTGGCAGAATACTTCATAGAGCCCTGTTATTTAGGTTAGGTTGGAATCGAAGCTGTTGACATGTTATGGATGGATTTCAGAGGAGAGTTGAATTAAATAGAAGGCAAGAAAAATTGGTGATGCTAGTGATTTGGTTAAAAGAAAGTTGTTATACCTCTTTGTAAGGTTTTGATGTGACTGCATCTGGACTGTTATGCACAGATATGTTGCCTAGGTTTTCCAGGGATGTGGAAGTGGTGAAGATTCCGAGGCACATGACCAAAAGAGAGTGCTCCCTGTAAGGATAGACTTGAAGGCATGCGAGTTACAAAGTTTACTAATGGTGTGGAAATGAAGGGATATAATAGAAACATATACATTATTAAAAGGGATTTTATGGAATACATCTAAAGAAATTTTTCAGTACGTGACTAAGACAGGGGGAGAACAAGGGATCGCCCCTGGAAACTATCTAAGAATGTGAATAGCTTGTAAGGACTAGATTTTTTGCTTGAAGGCAAGTGGAATAGATTGCCAGAAGCTATCATGAGTGTTTTGTTGTGAACAGTTTTAAGGAGAGATGAGATAATTGTTTATTTAGGCTTATCTGCTGGGTTGAATTTGTGTTAGAAGTTTAATGGGGTGAAAACAGCACTGGGAAAGGATTAAAACCAATGTTTGATGTCTAGTATTTATCTTAGTCTTCAGGGAGTATAGTATAAAACACACACACACACACACACACACACACACACACACAACAACAACACAATGTGAAACTCCTTACAAGATAATTCTAACTAGATAGGGTGCCCTCTACAAGCACCATTTGTAAGTCTTGGTTATAACACAGCATCCCTAAGAATTAATGTTTCCCATATTTTGGGAAGTTTAACTCATCCATATTTATTTAGATAAGATTGGTTCTTAAGGGTAGATGTCTCACTTCTAAACTTGCTGCAGTGGAGTATGAGGGTTTTTTTTCCCCCATTTGATTCTGTGTGCAGTATCCAAAGTATGATCTGCTAGACCTAACACTGATGTAGTCATAATTACAGATATTTTTTTGTTGTTTCATGCAGGTTGATTTTCCAGGTCTATACATAATAGGCCAGCTTGCAGTAACAAGGAACTCTTACACACCAGGAACTGAGAAAGGAAGGAATTGATCCTTAGGGAAACAGACAAGGGTATCCAGTTTCAAGTGAGGCTTGCAGGCAATGCACAGATTATATTGTTTCAAGGAATTATGTCTTAGCAGGTGAAGAAATTCTGTTTCCTTCCCTCCATATGATGTTTCCTCCTTCAAATCTGTGTCTCCATAGTTGAAGTCAGGACTCATCAAATTATGCAAACCCTTATTTGCCATTCAAAAATTACTCACCTCAACATCTGCTTTTTTTTTTTTTTAATGATATGCCGAATAAGTGAAATAGGAGTTCCATGAAGTTGCTGTTGGTCTTACATCTATGTTTTTTTTAAGTTAAAAAGATTTTGTTAAGAAAGTTTTTTATTAAATTAAAAATATCATGTCTAGTCTGCAGTTACTTGCTTGCTATCAAAATCTTCTCACCATGTGCAACTGGGAAAGAATATTTGTTGAGCACTGGTTGAAGTTCTCTATTAGAATCACTTAACCTGCACTTGTACTAATTTGCTGAGAAATATCTTTCTCATCATCCTTTGCATCCCCCAGCTTATAGAGCAACCAACTGTGTATTTTTTCCTAATGGCCTCTCTTATGACAAATTGCTTCAAATAAACTGCCATCCACAGCCTCTCTTTCTGATCTCCTGCTGCTGCTTTTTTTTGCTGCAATTCATCTGCTACAGTGGTAACCCTCCCAACACTCACCACCTATTTTCTCTGTCCGAAAATACTGTACATCCTTACACTTTCTCTCTCTCTCTCTCTTCTTTACAACTTGCATTAAACATTCCATTCAATTTTGTTACTTAAGAGATTAGATTTTGTATTTTTTTTTTGGTCATTCTTACACTCGTTCACCTCATGAGTACCTGTATACATACACCCTCACTTGCATCCACCCTAATAGCTTTAATTTTCCTGACTTTGCTCTTTCACACTCAATGTGCAAAGCTTTTTCAAGATACCTATCTCTGAAGCTATTTAAGTGTAGTCCATAGTGTTATACACTGGGCTTGAAAAAAAGTGCTTGGTCTGCTCATCCACAGTCAGTGAGATCCATTTGTTGATGAGTGAAAAAACAAGGAGTTTCAGTTTAACACTCCAACCGGCCATGACGTCTATAGACATCCTACAAAATCTGGATAAGATTCTGTAACAAATATTGAATAACATGATAAGAAGTACAATTTGGTCTCACTATTTCATCCACCACTGTCAGTCATCAATTTTATTTATTTTCTCATTTGCAGCATTTCATCATATGATGCAGTAGCAATAACAACAACTGAAAACACTTCTGTTTGCCAGTGTTTCAGAGTCTATCAGAATTCAAACAACTGCTTGTGTAGCTAAATATGTGTGTAGACCTAGTGAGAGTTCTGTGTTGTTTTTAAATATTTTATTTCAACATTTGTTTATATTGTCACAGAAGAAATTATTGCTTTTTTTTCATGAGCAATTCAAAACCTACTTTAGTAAGTGTTAGAACTAAAAACATTTAAAAATGATTATGACATTAAATAACATTCATGTATTACTGATAAAATGTAAGTTTTTTTTTTTTTTTTTCTTCCTGTGTCATGGACTGATAAACACTAATATATAATATATAGTAGTTTTATTTTGTGTTGCAGTTATAGTCAATTATTACAATGGGTTTGCTAAATGTTTTATTTATTTTTAAGTGTTTTTTTTTACTTAATTCAAAAACCTTGCTCTAGAAACCAAGTGACAATAAGCGGAGTGGTAGTTCCATACTGGGTGATGAGATTCATCTTCCTCATAAAAGTTAATTGCTTGAATATCAATAGTTATATTGTTGATATGTGCCATCCAGTTGTTTTCTATTCTTGGTGATCTTGTGAACAAAGGCTCTCCATCCCTTGGCCTCTTGTCCTTTCTTTCAGCAATTTAAGTTCAAGTTGGTGAGTTCTTTTATGTTGTTCATCCAACTCTTTTGTGGCTTCCTCTTCTCATTCTCTCAACCTTCCCCAACATGACTGCCTTTTCAATGATTCATCAGCTCACATGACATGTCCAAAGTACATCAACTTCTGTTCAGTGATCATCATCTCTAAGGTGTCAGTAGTTATACAGGATAAAAATTAACCATAACATTAACAAAAGTTTATCAACTGACCAAGGTCCAAGATCAAAAGTCCAAGGTTAAACATGTGACTTATTATATTAGATGACTAGTGTACTCCATCCAAGCTGACACCACGCTAGTGAGATATTTGCCTGACTGGTGAGCCAGCACAAAATCTTTTATGAAATCCTGATTATATAAGTTCTGCCTGTCAAATTCAGTCTATAAGTTTACTCCATACTTAATCAAAACTCCATATTTATTCTGCAAAATCTATGCATTGATTTATTTGCAATCATTGCCCTTCTCCCTAACTCATTATAGCATGAGCAGACTTAGTCTTTACTCTTTGCTCTTCTTTTTCACTTTAATAACTTCACGTCCTCTCTTATAAAATATTTTTGGCCTTTCAAGTCATTAGTGTCAGCCAAAACAATCATTTCTTTCACTTTACCATCTATGTGGTAAGTTGAGCTCATTTCTTTCTGCCTACCATCTGTATGGTAAGGTGAAAGAAATTAGCTTTTTTTTTGAACAGCTTTCTCTTTGGCAGTTATCTCTCTTTTCCAGGTCAACAGAACTTTAGTGCAAATCCTTATTATGCTCCCATAATTTCTCAGCTGTTTGTCTCCAAATGAAAATCTGATCCTGTCAACTTCTATTTGGCACAAAAACTCATGTTATCTGTAGTTACCTGGGAATGTTAAGACCAGTTCTAAGACTTTTATAGTTATATAAAACAGATTAAGTCAGCTAGAACAGAAGTTAATATAATTAGTGTTACAGGTAAGATTTGGACAATGAGATAGCAGAGGAGTTTAATGATTACTTCATGAGTTTGTGTAAGAAGATGGATTGAAGATGGAATAATGTGTAAGTTGAAAAGGCAAATGCATTTGTAGATCTACAGGATAAGGAACTTGCTAATATTTTACATTTGCAGCCAATAAAGCCAGGGTAGAGGTGACATACCACCCTCAGTAGTAAATAAATGTATATTGGGGATAATTATATCACCTATGAACACTTAAATGAGTCACTGAGATTAAAATCATTCCTACTGATTAGATACTTGCCAAGATAACAGAGTCTCCCAGAATTCAGTTTGAGGAACCTTTATTATTCAACATATATATCAGAATAACTTTGTTTATATATTAATAAGTAAAATTTTTCTCTTTTGCTGCTGATGTAAAATTAGGTAGAGTAGTAAATTGTCCAGATAATCTTGAGTCTCTTCAGAATGATTCTTAAAAGACTAAAAGATTGGACAGGGAAGTGGAGAATAAAATTCAATCAGAAAAAATGTAAATATGTGGTTTGGTAATAAAGTAGGATTGGATGGATATAAATTGAATAGGATAGATTTGGACAGTGTTACTGAATATAAGGACTTTGGTGTCATGGTGGATAAGGATTTGAATTCAGGAATCATACAACCACTAAAGAACAGGAGATTGTTGATCTAATTAAAAGAACTATCACTTGCTATAGGAAGGAAATGATACCCTTATACAAATCTATCAGGCCACTCTTAAATTATGCTTCTCAGCTTTGGTCATCCAGACTACTAATGGATGTTAAAAGAATTGAAAATATGCAGAGTTGGGTAGAGGATTTCATTAAGCATGTTGTGGGATTAAATCAGGAAAGTTATGAGAATCGGTTGGTAAACTGCTATTCATTGAGCTTAGCTAATAGGAGAAGGGGAGACTTATTGAAGTTTATAAATTAGTCCATAACAAATATCATATGGATATCCAGTCTATTGTGCTTGGCTGAACCAAGAAATACTAAGGGGAGGTGTAATGAAAATCTAAAGAAGACAGCTAAATTATTCAAATTAAGTGGATATTGAATCCAACATTATTTCATTATTTCAAAGCCGAATAGAGAAACTACAAGAGTTTCGTGCCGAATATTTCGTGCCTGAGTTTCAAAACGTTACCGCCTAAGTTTCAAGCTGACGTCACATCCGTTTCCAATTTCAGCTTATCATTTTATAGTATAAGAGTAGATATATATATTTTTTTTTTCATATAAAATTCTTTTTAATTTAGTACATTCATAATATACATTTGGCTTTCATATAAAAGATTTAACACTGATCTGATCTTTTATGGTGGCAACTTTTATATTAAAAAATATCTCAGAACTCAAATATACATCGATACTTAATAAATAAATAACGGTTGACACTTTCTGTGAATAGTATATTTCAGAAAATACTTTCTTTTAAAATACATTTTTATTTTCTTTCAAGGTTCAGCAGAGAATGCAAGAAACTCAGAGGCATAGATTATATCAACATCCCTCATATGTACACAGGTAATATACATATATTTATTTTGTTTAATTGTAGAGATTATTTACTGTTTTGCAAATAGGAATTATAAATTATGTATTTAGGTAGAGAGTAGGGTACTAACACACTGGATCTGATCTCCTATAGTGGATTCACAAACTCATTGACATAACCATCTTATTTAAGAATTCCATCTGTCTATAAGTCGGTTGGGGAGGGGGAGTATGAGCACAGTCTTTCACTTGTCATCCATTTTTATTTTTATTTATGACTGCAGCAATAGTTAAATTTATAATTGTTGTACCAAGAGTAGTCAGAATTACAGGGTGTTCGGGATAAATTTGACAGTTTCGTAAGGAAAAAGAAAATCTTCTTTGTATCTATTAAATTTAATGAATTGACAAAAAAACATTACAGGCAGAGTTAATTACAATACTATCAACAAGATTTACTCAAAATAACCACCATTAGCATCGATCACAGCTTCAATTCTGCTTCGGAACCTCGAACAAGCTGATGCTACAGTCTCCCTGGGAAGGGCCGCAAAAACTGTTTTAATTTTATCCATTAACTGGGCTTTTGTATTACTGGAAGTGCGATTGGTGTCTTTTTCAACTGCGCCCCATACAAAATAATCCATGGGGTTAAGGTCTGGGGAGTTTGGAGGCCAAACATTTGGACTGGTGAAGTCGTAGAAATTTTCAGACAACCATTTTTGACTTTTCCCAGAGGTGTGGCAAGGGGCCGAATCCTGCTGCCATACATACGGCCTACCATTGGCTACCCTTGTTATCCAGGGCTTGACTACAGTTAGCAACTCCACGAACAAAGCCCGAATTCCAATGCCAGGGTTCTTCAACACCTGTTCCTGCAGATTTGCGAGGAATTCTGCTGTACGAACGCAATCAGATCGTCTGCTAGGGATCTTTCTTCTTGCTACATCCTCGTAGTCACCATTGCAAGTCATGCCTGATTGTTTTTACTGTATTCAGGGAGCATTGGGCAGCAGTCGTAATATCCTTATTTTGATGGCGGGCACGAATCATCATGATACAAGTTATTCTCTTCCATGATTCAGGTGGGTTCCAGCTATCCATCCTTTCTGACATCTTGTATATGAATGAAGAAGGGTCCAAACTTTTAAATGAAGAGAAGTGTGTGTTAATACATGTAACTTACGGAAAAATATAATTAATTATAAATATGTCAAATTTATCCCGAACACCCTGTATAAACAACACTCACTATAGTGAGCACCATTATAACTTCTTAAGTAACTTCTCCAGTTTGGAGGTTACCATTTATGGTATGCCACAGTGTCCATTCCTCTGCCATCCTTTTGATCTTGTAATAGCTCTTGTTGCTCATCCATTTCTTTACATCACCCGAAGAAGTTCATGGTCTACCATGTCTTCTTCCCTCTAATTTTCCCTGCTGATCCTCTTAGAGGTGTGTGTCCCGCCATCTTGCACTTTGTCTTTATAAAATTTCCACAAGTGCTCTTTTGGTTCCCATTAACTTCGATACCTCTTCATTAATTTTTTTTTCTCCTTTCAAGAAATCTTCAGTGTTCTCCTATAGTACCACATGTTAAAGGCCTGCAATTTCCTGATTATGGATTTTATATATGTTCATGTCTCACATTCATAATTCATTGTGGACCATACATAGGGTTTATTATTCTTATGTTAGTCTGTTTATTTATTCCAGAGCTCATTAGTAATTTATTATTCCAAAATGCTTCTTTTGCCTTAGCTATTCTTGATTTTATTTTCATAACTGATGTTCTATCTTCTGTAATCATCACTCCTAAATAATTATAAGCCTTTATATTTTGAATGAATCCTGTTGATACTTTTAAATTTGTGTTTTTTTTTTTTTTTTGCCGATTACCATTTACTTGGTTTTAGTTGTATTTAATACTAAGCCATAATTCTGACTTTTTGATTTCTCTATGAACACAAAATCATCAGCAAATTTAATGTTGCTAATTCTATTACCATTTATATTTATTTCGATTTCAGTTTCTTCATATTCTTTCATTATCATTCTACAGTGTATATTGAAAAGTATTGGGTATATTATACACAGGAGCCAGTACCACTGGAGAGTGAAGTGAGGTGGGCACTGCAACAGCTATTCAGTGGGAGGTTACCAGGTGGAGATGGAGTGCCTATTGAGCTGCTCAAAGCCCTGGGAGAAGAGGCAGTTAAAATTTTAATAGCTCTGTGTCAGCGAATTTGGATCACGACTGGATGGCCTAGGGAGTGGAGAAAATCGGTTTATATACCTTTATTGAAGAAAGGCAATGCGGGAGAGTGCGAAAATTGCAGAACTATAGCACTGATTTCTCATGCAAGTAAAGTCTTACTTAGGGTCATTCAGAGGGGACTGGAACCGTTCATGGGGAGAGAGGTGCCGGATGGGCAGGCAGGATTTCGAGGGGGCAGATGAATGGGAGATCAAATCGCCAATGTGAGATGGATAGTGGAAAGAGCATGGGAATATCGGGGAATGTCTACCTTTGTTTCCTTGACTGTGGTTGGGCTTTTGATTCTGTGAATCATGTGAGGTTGTGGAATGTGTTAAGAACAATGGAAGTACCAGAGCATTTCATTATCCTTTTGAGGAATCTTTATTAAGAACAAAAAAAAGCTACTGTCCAAGCGGATCTTGGAGAGACTGAGTGTTTCACAGTGGGTGTGGGGGGGGGTGCGACGAGGATGTATTTTGTCTCTGTGCCTGTTTAACTTGTACAGCAAATAAATACATTTTAAGAATGGCAGGGCTGGAGGAGTCTTCAGTTGGAATTAGAATTGGTGGAAGGGATATTGATAATTTGAGGTATGCAGATGATACCACCTTGCTGGCAGAGTGCAAGGAGGATTTGGGAGAGTCTTATTATGAAAGTTAAAGAAGAAAGTGCTAAATATGGTCTTAAACTTAACCTCAAAAAGACAAAAGTTATGACAACATGTGAACTTAATGATTTTGAAATAGATAGGGAGAGGGTGGAAGTGGTTGACAGTTTTGTGCTCCTGGGATCCCAAGTTGATCGGGATGGTTGTTGTAGTGGGGGGGGGGATTGTTTCTCAGAAAGAGAGCAATGACAAATTTAAGCAAGATCTTTAATGATAAAGATGTTGGCCTCGCAACAAAAATCAGAATCATGAAAGCAATGGTATTCCCTGTGGTACTGTGTGGATGTGGGGAGTTGGACCCTGAGAGGGAGTGGGGAGGGAGGATGGATGCATTTGTATGGGTTTGGAGACACTTGCTGGGAATGCCATGGATTGCAAACTAATGAATCAGTGATGGACAGAATAAAGCCAGACTGCTCCCTCGAGGCTATGATCATCAGGCGGGGATTGTCATACTTTGGACATATTATGCAAGCAAATAACAGTCTGGAGAAGATGATGATGCTTGCTAAGGTTGATGGAGGCAGGAGAGGAGGAAGACCAGGAATTAGATGGGTGGATGGAGTTAAAGAAGCAACTGGAGTGTGCTTGGAAATTCTGGGAGATATGGCCGTGGACAGATCTGAATGGAGAATGTATGTTCCTAGAATCACCAGGAGTCGAAAACGACTCAATGGAACATAACAGCAATAAAATATTATACACTATTGTCTCACTCCTCTTTTGTGATATCTATTGTTTTATTATTAATTTCATTTATAATTTGTGTCTTCTGATTCCATTATAATTCTATTATTCTGAGGTCCTCTGTAACAATTTCAATGACCTTTAATATTTTTATTAATTTTTCATGACTTACTATGTCAAATGCTTTTTGAAAGACTAAAGTATGGATATATGTTATTATTTGTTTCTATTGATCTTTCAGTATGTTTTTAATTCAAAAATTATACTTTTTCCTGACATGAATCCTTTTTGCTATTGACTTATATGGCATTTAATTCTAGAAAACATTATATTTTTTATTATTTTCAATAGTTTTTTTGATGCATGGTATATGATACTAATTGTTCTAGAATGAATCTTATAATTCTGTTGCATTATTATTGTTTGGTATCAGAATGCAAATAGATTTTATGAAGTCTTCCAGTAGAATGCCTGTATCATATATATTCTGTAGTATTTTTATTAAAAAATCTGTTTCCTCTCCCCCCCCCCCCCATCTCTTTTATTAACAGCTGATATTCCATCACATTGCTATATCTCTGTAAAGAGATTTTTTTTTGAGTGTTAAACATTTACACAAGAGTTCAATTCAGATTGGTGCAATGACTTTTAACTCTATTCCTTTTAGAATCTGGAAAATTGACTCGAGTACCAAATAAAAAATTATATACATTTAATGAAACTAAAACATTATATACATTTTAAATAATATTACATAAATGACTACAAAATTAGCTGCATCCAAGGTCTTCTAAATAAGTCTACACTTCATAGATTTTCTTATCCTAAAAAATTAATATCATTCATTCTCTGACTCATTCTATTACTGAGTTGTTTAACATATACTTAATCACATCTACCAGACTAAACATCTTGTTTTCACAACAACAAAATGTTCATCAGTCAGTTTCTTTGTTAGGCCCTTTCTGAAAATATAAAATTTTCTTCTTAGTTTCCACGGGATCCTTTTTTATCTTCCTTATGTAGCATACAATATTATTCCTCCTTCTTACTGAAGTATAAATATTCCTACCTCTCGCAGTTAATTTGACACTCAAATTACTAATTTTTGTACCAGAGAAAGAAGACAGTTTATTCTACTAATTCATAAACGACATATCTGAGTAGAGCTCGTCATGTTAAGCCACTTCCGATGTTTTTCCAATAGAATAATACAATAGATATAGCATCCTTAAGACAGAAAATGAAACTTTCATTCAGCATTTCCTTGAGTATTGGATTAGAACATCAATTCTAATATCTTATTTTATTTACTAAACGCTTGTTAAGTCTCAATTCTTCCAGATTAAAGATTCGCAGTGCTACGATTCCTTTTTGAAATCTTATATTAATATTCTCCCGACTGTCACATTTTCTTAAAAACTTCCTTTCTTAAGAACAAAATTCTCTGGTTGCGATTCTCAAATTTCCATTCTCTCCTTGTTTTCCTCATTACTCAGATACCGAATGCTCTATCAGCTGTCAATCACTCTTCAATCTCTTCGGTGAGCATGTGCAATTCGTCTAAATGACAACCAAGAAGTTGGATAGTAATGGCTGACATGCTATCTTTGTAAGTGTAAAGAGAATGCCTTTACAAAACACAAGAAATATCTCAACACTTAACAAATATGAATTACAGTAAAGAAGACTGAAATTATTACAAACTATCAGAACCTAGCGAGTACATCAAATCTCAGCTGGTTTACATTTCGTTTTAATATTAATAATATGAGTAATGTGCACATAGCAAGTGCTGATTACATGTGTTATGAAACTAAAACTAAATATATATTCGAATAGAGAAACAACTGTAAAAAAGATTCAAATTTTAAATTATAATTATTTTTACAACATCCCATCGTTTTACCATTAGGTAGTTCTTTTATTGTGCTTATTATTTCTTCTTTAAGTATATCTGGATTATTTGAATTAACAAACAATCCAGGTATACTTAATTGAATTGAAGTTGATGACTCTCTCCCTTTCCTAGATATCATATTCACTTGTGTTTCTGAAAAATTGAAGATCTCCATTTACAGAAAATCCAGTTACGCCAATAAATATCTTCATGCACAATCTAATCATTATCTGCCTCAAAAACTTGGCATTATCTCTACATTAGGTAATCTTGCTTGCTCCCTTTTCTGTGAAGAAAAGGATATCAACGAAGAACTACAGTTTCATCTTATAACCTTTCAGAAAAATAGCTATTCTAAATAGACAGTTACAAAGCTACTATTTAATCTCACCTCCTTGCCATATTAATGATAGGGAAAATGTAAAAGGCTATGTAACTCTACCATATATCAGCTCCATTTCTCCTAAGTTAGCTAAAGTTCTCAAGAAATTTAGTGCGCTATCTAATCACATCCTTAATTCTACTGACCTGAATGATAAAAATTCTATCACTCATCTAGAACAAATCAGAGAACAACTTTAGATGCTATGACAACTCGAGAGAAGAATTGCGGAATCTAAGGAAATCGTCCTCAGTCCATTACATCCGAACACTAACTTCTGTTATTTATATGTTTATATGTTTAATTTATACCTATGTTTTTGTATGGCTCTTTTCATGTAATGCACCTGATATGTGTGCTTTATTTAAAAAAAAAAATAGTATTTTTATATCTCAGCTTCCATTCATTTAATCTATTTCATCATTTAATCTTACACACACACACACACACACACACAGAGAGAGAGAAGTGCAAATCAGAAAGAATGAACTGAGAATATTTAATAGCATGGACTCAAAAATCTCTCTTCAAAATAGTATAGAATATTTTGTTGTGAGGGAGGAAAACCATCTACTTTGAAGTGTTGAAAGCACAGCAAGCTCAAGTTTAAATTAAGAAGATAAAAAGAGTTTGGAGTTGAACTGTGATATTTAATTGAATGGATTTAATTGAATAGATTTTCTGCATAACTTCCCAAAATGTTCTATCAGCTTTATGGGGAATCATTATTTTACAAAGCATAAAATAGGGATTCTACATAATATACAAGTTCATCCCATAACTCTTCTGTAACTCTTAATCAGTGAACCATATGGTTTTGCAAAAATCCTTTGTGAGCTGTCTTGGTACCCTCTCAATCATCTTTACTGTAATGCTTTTGCAGCAAAACTGTAATTTTCTTGTCTCTTGGAATAGTCTCCACTTTTTTTTTTTCATTATACTCGCAATCTGCTGAATTTTCTTAAACATCTTTTGCATAGCTCTTAAATGTATAATTTTTATCTATCAAGCTTGAATTGTTAACTTTTCATTCCCTACATCACTTTATTAATAGAATAGTTATTTCTGATTCTGTGTCAATCAGATTGCATCCATTTATCTTTGGATAAATATTATGATAATTTCATTTTTCTGTTCACAGTGATAGAACATTCATCTTTCATCTGTAATGCCATCATCATCATTCCTTATCACATTTCTTACCTTAGCATTATCTGCAAACACCCTCTCTTTCATCTGGTGCAGATGTTTCAAACAGCTGACATAATGAGCTCCATTCAAAATAAAAAAATCTTTACAAATAATTAAAGTTAAGCAGCTTTTACAGGTAAACTGTAGATAGACAATTGATATTTAAAAAAAAAAAAAATGAAAACGTTTGACAACAAGAGCCTGAATTTGAAGTCTTGGTGACAAACTTTGAAAAAAATATTGATTGATTCCATTAGGGAGTTAGGGAGGCATGTAGTGAAGTTGTTTGCAAGTAAGAAAAATAAGAACATCATGGTATACATAAGAATTAAAAGAAAGCAGCCCTGGAAACAAAAAAAGCTCTTAGCAAATTAGTCAGCAGATACCCTCAAAAGAATACAGAGAAAAGTAAGCTGCATAAAAGTAGCTCAATAAAGATCATGGGACGACTTCAGTAAGAATATAGAAGATAAATATCAGGAAGGTATCAAAATATTGAGACTGTTAAAAATTCTTTTAATTGGAGTAAAGAGTACTGCATATTCTGGATATGTTTGGTGTAATTACTTTGAAAAAATTAAAAGCAACAAGCAGTGAGAGAACAGTAATAGAAAATATTCAAGAGGAATAAACAAACAGATGTACACATCAGTGCTCTAGATAGAAAAAAGTATCAAAGTCCGAAATGTAGAAAGTCAGTTGGAGTGAATATTATTCAACCAGATATGCTCAAATATGGAGGTATAAAAGTTTTGCAGTATCTACACTTCATAATTCCGAGAAGGCTGTGAAAGAGAAACTTGGAGAAAAAGAAGCCAGGTTGTTCAGGCCAAATAGAGATTGTCAAGGTCAGATTTTACGACAGATAGTTGAGAAATTATAAATTAAAGAAATCAAGAAATTATATTCTTGGTTTAATTCTTTATCCTAGTGTAAGCAAACAAGTTTCAACCTGAACTCTTTTCAGGACTAGGACAACTCGTATAAAGAAGCTAATAACTTCACATTACTTGCCTTAGTATCTCATAATGCAAAGCACATCTCCTTGCAGACGTATAATGCTATGTATTATGGGAAGAGTCATTACCCAGAGGTGATACGAAGGTTGAAGTAATGCTGAAGTCATATTTTTATATACGAGTAGCCAAAAGGTGTGACACCTTATTATTAAAATACTCTGGATTAGAGATAGTTGTTGCATGTTTTTCCAATTGGTTATACTAAAAATTAAAGATACCAAGAAATTATATTCTTGGTTTAATCCTTTATCTAAGTGTAAGCAAACAAGTTTATGCCTAATCTGTTTTCAGGACTGGGTATGGCTCCCACTGATGAGACCTCAATATAGGTCGAAACCGGTCTGGGTAGTGACCCTTCTCATAATGCATAGCATTATACATGTCCACAAGGAGATGTGCTTTGTGTTATGGGATACTAAGGCAAGTGATGTGAAGTCATTAGCTTCTTTATACGAGTTGCCCCAGTCATGGAAATATTTCAGGTGCAAACTTGTTTGCTTACACTTGGCTAAAGGATTAAACCAAGAATATAATTTCCTGGTTGGTATCTTTAATTTATAGTATGACCAAGTGGAAAAATTTGCAACAACTAGTTAAGAAATTATGGGACTATAACATGAGTTTCTTGTAGATCTGGAAAAGGCACATGACATGACAGAGCAAATCTTTTTAAAACACTACAGTTATATGGGTTAAATGGAACATATTATATAGCAATACAGTCTATATTTAAGTTATAATTCAGCAGTTAGAATTGAAGGATATAAAGGAAGACTGTTTGTTGTAAATTCAGCTGTACACTACCTCCACTCTTATTCATCTTGTATATAGATTGCATTATGAAAGAAAGTGCCATTAAACCTGATATTAGAATTGGAGATATCAAACTTAGCTCTTTTCTTTATGCAGTTGATGTTGTACTCCTAAACAAATCCAGTGCACGTCTTAAGGATAACAGCTGTAACAAATTTGGTATGAAAATCAGTAGTAAAAGGACCAAAACTATGAAAATAGATAATTTAAGGTGGTATGGTTACTTAAACAGAATAGGAGAGGAATGGTTGGTAAACGAGATGTTTGATGCCAGAATGTCCAGAGAAAGATCAAAATATTAGATACAACAATATTGGAGTGCTGAGAAGTAATGGACTAAGTTGGAGGAAAATTGTTGATAGATTAGTAATGTAAATGTAATAATGTAGTATTGTCATAGTGGCTGTATACCCCCTTGAGGGTACGTATCAGAAAATTGATGACAATAAATAAGAAATTGCCTAAAAAACAACCAGCCATGCCATTTTCCTTAAATCTGGTTAAACTAATGTTTGAATCCCTCATCTTAAGAAAAGGTACAAATTTGACATCCTGAAACTGATTTTTTTTTTTAAATAGTTGCAAAAACGTTTTACATTAAAAAGACAGTTAAGACATACAGTATATTGACAATAACTGATTGGGAAATAATGCAAACTATAATGGCATCATGCCAAACCACATTAAAGATGTGCTTAATAAACAACTTCAGAGTGACTTTTAAATCAGCCATAAAAAATGGCTGTACTTATACTCTTGATAAGGATTAACATGACTAATTTTTTTTTTTTTTTTTTTTTTTTTTTTTTTGTACCTATAAAGTATCCTTCAGTCAGACTAGATGAATATTTCAATGTGCAGAATGAATAAATGTTATATATATCAGATTTTTTTGCAATAGAAGTTAGTACATGCAAAACTTTCAGCATTGCTGAATTATACAAGAAATTAAAGGGAGGGGATCTTAGTCTTGTTTATTCTGAGAATGTTATGTACATTGCTAATAAAACATTCAAAATAAATCATTTATTTTTACTTCTGTGTATGTATCAGTCTGCATATTGACATCCTTATAGTGCAAAATGTAATGCTTAGCCAAAGAAAAATGCCATTGCATTGGTCTCTTACTCTGTTATTATGTTGATATATAATATGTAGAACATTTAATTAATAATTACTTTTAAAATATTTAATGAAATATTTTATTCTTAATAGGCAGCATGAATTAGCATTACAGCAGCTAATGGAAACACAAGGATGTGCCTCAGGATCAATGTCTGTATGTCCTGAAGGTGTATCTGGTATCATACACCCACTCACCACTTCTCCTGCAGTGGCTACACCAGTCTCAAGTGGCCCAATTGTATATCCTTATGGCTCCATTTTGGGACCAACACCTACACCAGGTGCTCATCAACCAGTTACTGTACATACTACAACCATACCACCTCTTCCACCAACAGTTACCCATCCTGTTCTTTCTTCTCCAGAACTGGGTATAGATCCAACCAGCAATGTTCAGGCAGAAGTTATTGTACCAAGCTCAGGAAGGTCAGCACACATACACATATATATATATATATTTTTTTTTAAATTTAATTTAATTTTTTTGTTTGTTTGTTTTTGGAATTGTATAAATACTTAATCATATATGATTTTCTTTTATAAGTCTATTAAGTTGTAGCTGAAAATTTATATTGTTAGGTTTAATCAAATGTAAAACTGTGTTGATTTGGTTGGAAGTATGCTCTCATATCACATACCATTATCTCTTCTGCACTGCAAAAGTGACCAAGCTTTGCATTTTTCACTTTAAAAAGAATAGACCAGTTATCTTTATTTTCAAAGGAGTGAAAATTCTTTAGATGTCTTATTTCAACTTATATTTCAGTGGGAAATGATTTTCATTGTTCAGTGCAGCATTACTTCTCGTGCTAGAGATATGAAGCAGCAAAGAACCATGTTTCATCCTTACATGGGGTCTCCTGGCTCTTCTCCACTTGCAGTTCTGTACAGGGGATGATAATCTTGCAGTTCCTTACAGGAGCTTTTTTCATCTCATGGCTGGTTTTAGTCTAGAAATTGTTATGTGAATTTGTTCATTTTTTTCAAACATATTGCAAAAGCCCTTTGTGGGGTGGGGGGGATGCAAAAAACATTTAGGAGATGGTACTGATTAAAAACATGCTTGTAACTAAAATCCTTGACAATTAATGGAACACTCACAGGTTACGTAGTAGGGACTCCTGCTGTTTTCGACCTTTCATTGTCAGGGTAATAACCATAAAAATAACTTAATAAAAAGTGTCATTTTTTTTGTTTTCTAGGTACTCAAAAGATGAAGCACTGCAACTTTTGAGTACATCATTTCATTATTGCTTATCAGGGAAATCTTTCCTGATAAGCAATAACCCACCTCTCCTCTTTTCCCTTGATCTCTTCTGACATTATAATTGCTGTTACATACTTTATTATTTAAAATGCCTCCTTAACCTCTGATTCAGCATTTGCACAATATGTAGCTTAATTTCTTAATTCAAAGTATGCTTTAATGTCAACTTTTCCCTTCTGTTGATGTGAATGCTCAATATTAGTCGTAATCCATAATTCCAGTAATTTTATAAATTTCCTTTGGTTTCTAAAATAAACGTTACTGGCTTTATGGCTCTACTTAGCTAATTAGGTCCACTAATATTTAGATGAATACTATCACCACTTTCCATATTCCTTTTTTTTTATACTGCCTAATGCCACTGAACTTTAGAGGAATGGCACCAAATTATGAATTAATTTGGTTGTTAATTTCTATTAAGTTAGTAGTTGAAAGAAAAATTTTTATCAAGATTTCTCAACATGCCATATTAGCATGTATTCTATATTTAGATTTTATTGCTCTCAAGCAATAAGTTAACTTATACACCTTTAACTTTCATAAGTTAACTTATACACCCATTATAATTACTTGGCTTATATATTTGGGAGGTGTGGGGGGGAGGAATTTCCCAAGAGCCAGAGCTAGATAACTAGGAAGAGAGCCCCTATTCCTTAAAAGAATGGGAGGACCGACTGGAGCTTCTAACCTATTGATTTTTGTATTAGCTTAAATTTATTTATTATTGTAATCCATATTTATTTTCTTGAACACAGACCTGAACATCCTGGAAGAGTACTTCAAGCAGTGGTACTTGAAGCCAAATCCAACAAAAACTGTGTCCACAGTATTTCAACTGAACAATGCAGAGGCGAATTGACACCTCAACCTTTCTTTCTGTGGAAAAATGGTAGAACACGAGCCTCACCGCAAATACCTTGGAGTGAGCCTGGACAGAAGCCTAACCTATAAAAGGCACATCACCAACCTGTCCAACAAAATTAAAACAAGAAACAATATCATTTCAAGACATGCTGGAACAACCTAGGGTTGTGGTGCAGAAGTCCTAAGGTCATCTGCACTAGCCCTCATATTCTCTGCAGCAGAATATTGTGCCCTGTCTGGGAAAGAAGTGCACACACTAACATTATAGACACCCAGCTAAACTACCATGTGCACAATTAGTGGGACAGTAAGAAGCATCCCTCTCTCCTGGCTGCCTGTCCTATCTAACATTGCTCCACCAAACACGGAGAAGGCAAGCCTCAATTAATGAATTTAATAAAGCAATGAGCAACTCACTCCTGCCCCTGCACCAGACTCTCATAAATCCACCTAGTCTTTGCCTAAAATCTAGAAAGCCTTTCTAGTCCATGGACAAACTCTCTTCAGCTGCCCTGCCATCAACACCTGACATGTGGAGAGGATACTGGTCCAACAAACAGCTTCCTGGTAGAAGATCCCTGTGCTCTGCAGCCTGGTTTTGCTCTTCCTAGGAAGATTTGGTCATCAATCAACAGGATCAGAACTAACCAGGGCAGATGTGGCTACCTACTACATAAATGGAGGCTGTTAGACCACCCTTATTGTGATTGTTCTTCCGTGACTCAGATGATTACTCATATTGTGAAAGACTGCCCAAGGTGCCAATTTCACAGTGGTGGTCTACAGGACATCCACAAGGTGACAGATGAGGCCTTGGATTGGCTTTTCAGACTGGACATTGACCTGTAGCTATTCTGTATTCCATTTGCCATAAGAATAAATAAATAAATATGTATTTTCTGAATTAGCTTATTACAAACTATAATATCCTAAAAAAGGACTACATAATATGAACAAGAAATACACACTATACTAGCTCAAGCTCTCCTGTTCAGAATAACACCTTTGGCAAAGTTAGAAATGATTTCCCTACTTCCAACACACAGATAAGCTCAACACACATTGAAGGATGCAAGCTGATATATTACACCTTAACCAGGATCAATATAAAGATAATCCATTTATTGCAACTACAATATTATAAATGCATGACAAAATAAGCAAAGCTTTAGTGCAAGATTTGTAAAAAAAAAAAAAAAAAACATGCACATATTTATATAATGTTTGAAAAAATTCTAAAGAAAGAATATTATTACTAATAATTTATGTATATTTATTATTCATTGTAGCAAATTGGAAGCAATATTCAGCACTAAAACTTGGTGTCATGTAATATCTTTGAAGAATAAATTATTGAAGTTAAAAAAAAATATCATCATCAAATAGTTGATATATACCCTCAAGGGGTGTACAGGATATGATAGTACTACATAAAAAATTTACACCATTACTAAATTCCTATCTACAATTTTCGTCCAAATCAGTCTGTTACCTGTAAAGACTCCAATATTCTATATTTCTGTCTTCTAAGGCACTTTTTAGTATATCAATCCACCTATATCTTGATCTTCCTCTAGGTCTTTTTCCTGCCAACCTGGCAGAAAACACTTGTTTTGCTAAACTTTTCTCTCCCATTCTGTTTCCTTTCCCAAGTGACCATACCACCTCAGATTAGCTCTGCTAACAAACTCCTTTAATATGATAATTGTCATTGATGCCATCTGTTCATGCCCCTCATCTTTCTCAGGACTTTCATATCTGCAGTCTCTGGTCAAGTGTTTTACTTCTAACCCAGCTGTCAGATCCATAAGTTAAAATTGGTTTGAACACTGTCTTGTATACAGCTAATTTAGTGTTCCGACTAATTTCTCTCTTATTCCATATAAATTTATTCACTTGACTTCCTACTATACCAGCTTTGTTGATTCTGTTGTCTATTTCCATATTTAATTTACCATCTTCGCTGAAAATCGTGCCTGAGTAGCTGAAATGTTTTACTTGTTCTATAGGTTCTCCATTCAATGTGCAGTTGATATTTTCAATGTTTCTGCTTATTTTCATTGTCTTTATCTTTTTAATGCTGACCTTCATACCATATCTATTACAACAGTTATTCAATTTAGTCAGGGAATCTTGCAAACTTGTAGCAGATTTATGTAGAAGTATAACATCATCCGCATAAAGCAAAGAGCTGAGATTAATACCTCTAATTTTGATATCAGGTTTAATACCACTTTCCTTCATAATGTGATCCATATAGATAATGAATAACAGAGGGGATAATGTACACCCTTGTCTGACACCAGATTTAACATTAAACCACCTTCCTGTACTTCCTTCAATTCTAACTGCTGACTTACAACTCAAATAAAGACTAAGTATTGCTTGATATAATACCCCATTGACACCATATAACTGTAGCGTTTTGAATAGCTTCTGTCTTGGCACCTTTTCATATGCCTTTTCCAGATCTACAAAACTTAAATACAGATCTTTGTTATATTCTCATGATTTCTCAACTATCTGTTATAAAGTTGAAATCTGATCCTGACAGCCTCTATTTGGCCTGAATCCAGCTTGTTCTTCACCAAGCTTTTCTTCCACAATTCTTCTCAACCGTTTCTCAAGTATACTGGCATAAATCTTGCCCGGAACACTCAGTAATGAAATACCTCTGTAATTCTCACATTCGTTTTTATTTCCCTTTTTATATATGGGTACTATGAAAGCTCTACTTCAATCATCTGGAATTCATCCCTCTGTCCAAACCTTCTGAACTCTGCAGTGCAACCACTGTAAGACTTTTATACCTCCATACTTAAGCATAGCTGGTCTAATATCACCTACTCCTGCTGCCTTTCCACATTTCAGGCTTTTGATGGCTTTTTCTACTTCTAAGTATGGATATAACTACATGCCTGGTCAGTGTTTTTTACCACTGTGCTGTCATCACTGCTTGTTTCATTTAGCAATTTTTTGAAGTAATTACTCCATACTTCAAGGATATCTTTTTCTCCCGTTTTCATGTCACCTTTATCATCTCTAATTCCCAACACCCTTTCTTCCATTTATTAGCTTATTCAACAAACTCCAGAATATATTGCCACCTTCTTGATATTTATTTTCTATATTCTTGCCAAAGTCCTCCCATGACTTTTGTTTAGCTAGTTTTACACAGTGTTTAGCATTCTTGCATTTGTCTCTATATTCTCTAAGAGCACAAGCTGACTTATTTGACAGGAACTTTTGATATGCTGTCTTCTTTTCCTTCACTGCCTCTTTAACTTCCTGTGTCCACCAGGGAGTTCTGATTTTTCTATCCTTGCAGACAACCTCACCACATGCCTCTCTGGCTGAATCAATCAGTGTTTTCTTGAAGGCTTGCCACTAAATCTCCAAGGTTTGGTTACTGTTCTCAAACTCTTTCATTTTTTCTTCAATAATCTTTGTGTAATTTAGTCTACAGTTCACATCTGAGAGCTGATCAACTTTTATTCGCTTTAAAACTTTCTTACATGTTATTCTTTTCAATATGAAATTCAATTTTATCCTGCTCAAGACTAAATAGTGATCACTTCCAATTTCAAATCCTCTGTACACTCTGGTGTCCTGCACCAGGGAGAAAACATCACTATCAACAATAACATAGTCAATGAGACCTTTCTTATTCCTTGCCTCTTCTCTCCATGTTAATTTGTGCACATTTTTATGTTGGAACATGGTGTTAGTAATAACCAGTCCATGTCCTGAGCAGAAATCCAACAGGTATTTGCCATTATTATTAGCTTTTCTCTTTTGTCCAAATTTTTCCAAAATATTTTTGTATGTCTGACAATCATTTCCTACTCTGCTATTTAGATCCCCATCCCCAACAAGGACGAACTTTTCCTTTTTCATTGTGTCAGTTGCTTTTTCCAAAGCATCAAAAAATTCCTCCACTTCTACCTTAGTAGAACCTTCTGTTGAACCATAGGCACAAATAAGTCATTATCCAGTTCCCCATTCTGATATTTGTCCACGTCACTGTACGTGAGACTGCGTGCCATTCAAGAAGATTAGTCTCGTATTTAGTGTTGAATACAATGGCTACTCCTTCTTTTCCTTGATTGTCATTGACTGAATATAACATTTTGTATTTATTGCTCAGAAAGATCTCACCAGTTTTTGTCTTTTTTGTTTCAGTCACCCCTATTATGTCGATCTGGTACTTATCTGATTCCTCAGCTAGCTCCATTTCTTTGCCATTCAGGCTTCTTATGGTGATAGTACCGATCTTTAACTCTGGAAAAGTTGTGTTGGGGTGTGTTTCCAGATTTGTTCCAGTAGCTGACTTTTCGCTGTTTGCCCTGGCGAAAACAACGGGGGGGGCCTTGTTTAACCGGGTGATGCTCCAGCCGGCATGAAATTCTGTCACGTTGTACCATCATTTGAAATTTTTGTTTAAGCCAATAAGAACACAATTTGATCGACTAAATCTGAAATTGTCAGCCCATCCTCGTTCGAGAAGGTGAGGATTGAACATTAGATGAGAAGCCCTGGTCGGTTCATAGCTTTGACCAGTTATATAGCTTTGACCCTTAAGCACCCAAGAAAAGGGAAAAAAATTATTAAGAGGGCATTCCTCTTAATAATTTTTTTTTTTTTTTTTTTTTGGGGTGCTTAAGAGTAAAAGCTATATAACTGAGAGGAGACCTCCACATAGCCTTCAAAGGAATGTCGAGAACCTACCAGGGTTTCTAACCTAATGTCCAATCCTCACCTTCTCATGGTGTGCTCTTTTAGGTATCTACCTGGATACTGAACGGACGAAGATTGGCTGGCAATTTGGGATTTAGCCACAGAGGAAATATATATATATTATTATTATTAAGAGGGCATTCCATTCAGATCATCTTGGGATGGCATTCAATTCTATATACTACCCACCATTTTCAGGAAACAGGTCATCATCATCAAATTCCTGCCATGTACCCTCAAGGGGTATACAGGATATGATAGTACTACATGAAAAAAATTACATCATTACTAACTTCCTATCTATAATTTTCCTCCAAATCAGTGTATTACTTGTCAAGAATCCAACATTATCAGATCTTATATTTCTATCATCTAAGGCACTTTGTACCATATCAATCCACCTATATCTTGGTCTTCCTCTGGGTCATTTTGCTGCCAACCTGGCAGAGAACACTTGTTTTGCTAATCTTTCTTCGCCCATTCTGTTTAAGTGACCATACCACCTGAGATTAGCTCTGCTAACACATTCCTGGATGTTGACAATGTCAAGTTCTTTCCTAATATCCTTGTTTTTAATATGATATTGCCATTGATGCCATCTGTTCACGCCTATAATCTTTCTCAGGACTCTCATATCTGCGGTCTCTAGTCTTTGGTCAAGTGTTTTACTTCTGACCCAGCTCTCAGATCCATAAGTTAAAACTGGTTTGAACACTGTCTTGTATACAGCTGATTTAGTGTTCTGACTAATTTCTCTCTTATTCCATATGAATTTATTCAATTGACTTCTTACCATACCAGCTTTGCTGATTCTGTTGTCTATTTCTATATTTAATTTACCATCTTCAGTAAAAATCGTGCCTAAGTAGCTGAAATGTTTCACTTGTTCCACAGGTTCTCCATTCACAACACAGTTGACATTTTCAATGATTCTGCCTATTTTCATTGTCTTTGTCTTTTTATTGCTGACCTTCATACCATATCTATTACAACAGCTATTCAATTTAGTCAGAGAATCTTGCAGACTTGTAGCGGATTTATTTAGAAGTATAACATCATCTGCATAAAGAAAGAGCTGACATTAACATCTCCAATTTTGATATCATGTTTAATACCACTTTCCATCATATTGTGATCCATATAGATAATGAATAACAGAGGGGATAATGTACATCCCTGTCTCACACCAGATTTAAAATTAAACCATCTTCCTGTACTTCCTTCAATTCTAACTGCTGACTTACAACTCAAATAAAAACTAATTATTGCTTGATTGCTTTCTTCTTTTCCTTCACTGCCTCTTTAACTTTGTGTCCACCAGGAAGTTCTGATTTTTTTATCCTTGCAGACAACCTCACCACATGCCTCTCTGGCAGAATCGATGTTTTCTTCAGAGTTTGCCACTGAATCTCCAAGGTTTGATTCCTGTTCTCAAACTCTCATTTTTTCTTCAATAATCTTTGTGTATTTTAGTGTACAGTTCACATCTGAGTGCTGCTCAACTTTTATTCGCTTTAAAACTTTCTTACATGTTATTCTTTTCAATATGAAATTCAATTTTATCCTGCTCAATACTAAATAGTGATCACTTCCAATTTCAAATCCTCTGTACACTGGTGTCCTGCACCAGGGAGAAAACATCAGTATCAACAATAACATAGTCAATGAGACTCTTCTTATTCCTTGCCTCTTCTCTCCATGTGAATTTGTGCACATTTTTATGTTGGAACATGGTGTTAGTAATAACCAATCCATGTCCTGAGCAGAAATCCAACAGATATTTGCCATTACTATTAGCTTTGCTCTTTTCTCCAAATTTTCCCAAAATATTTTTGTATGTCTCACAATCATTTCCTACTCTGCTATTTAGATCCCCAACAAGGACCAACTTTTCCTTTTTCATTGTTTCAGTTGCTTTTTCTAAACCCTCAAAAAATTCCTCCACTTCTACTTTAGTAGAACCTTCTGTGGGACCATAGGCACAAATAAGTCTCATTGTCCATTTCCCCATTCTCATATTTGCCCACATTACTCTACTTGAGACCGACTGCCATTCAAGATGATTAGCCTCATATTTTGTGTTGAATACTATGGCTACTCCTTCTTTTCTTTGATTGTCATTGCCTGAATATAACATTTTGTATTTATTGCTCAGAAAGATCTCACCAGTTTTTGTCTTTTTTGTTTCAGTCACCCCTATTATGTCGATCTGGTACTTATCTAATTCCTCAGCTAGCTCCATTTCTTTGCCATTCAGAATTCTTATATTGATAGTACCGATCGTTAACTCTGGTGATGTTGAGTTGGGGTTTGTTTTCGGATTCGTTCCAGTAGCTTACTTTTTGCTGTTCGCCCTGGTTCCCTGGCGAAAACAACGGGGGCCTTGTTTAACTGGGTGACGCCCCAGCAGGCATGAAATTTTGTCATGTCGTACGATCATTTTTTATTTTGGTTTAACCAATAAGAATACAATTTGGTCGGCTAAATCCCAAATTGCCAGCCCATCCTCGTCTGTTCAGTATCCAAGTAGATACCCAACAGGGTGCACCACGATAAGGTGAGGATTGGACATTAGGTCAGAAGCCCTGGTCAGTTCTCCGCATTCCTTTAAAGGCTATGTGGAGGTCTCCTCTCAGTTATACAGCTTTGACCCTTAAGCACCCCTTCAGGAAACAGGTGAGTAGTTAAAAGTCAGTTACTGGAACAAACTCCATTTAATATCAGTAGACTTGAAGATGGGCATAATCAGTGTGCTTATCTTCAATTCAACATAAAAGAAGTTGACCTGAGCAGAAGATTAGAAAATGATCACACTGACATACTATATACACATGAGGTCTCAAAGCCAATAACTCTATAGTGCCATGTGTGGGCAAGTTGTTGTTGTGTGGGATTCTCCCAGTTTGCCTCATCTGTCCCTTAGGACTGGTTGAGCCCTCCAATGAGGAATTTTAAGTATTTTTTTTTTTTACTATAAATCTGTGTGTGTGTGTGTGTGTGTGTGTGTGTGTGTACAAGCCAGTTTGCCTTTTCTGGGCAATGAAAAACCCTCTACTTCTTATGAGACCATCTAATTCACCTTTAGTCAAAAGAGACCAGGGAAAGGTTCTTCACGTCATGGATTGGAATCGAACTCAGGTCTTCATCTATACTGACTGAGCTACAAAGGCTCTATGTGGGCAAGTGATCAGAGTGAAAGGACACTATTAATATATTTCTTGAAAAGTGATATCAGTGTGTGTTTGACAAACTTCATTACAAAAAGGACATAAGTATAAGAAATGAAGGAAGAGAATGGGAAGTTAGTTCAATGAGTTCAGAGATGAATGATATATGGATGAATAATTGGTGTTAATGAAATAAACAAGACAAAAACAATTGAGATTAATCTAAATAAGAAATACAAGATGTTATATCCAGGCAATAATGATCAGGGATAGGAAGAAGGTGCTATAGTGTACCACACGAAACACAAAGTTAATCTTCTTGAATGGTGGGTATTTTCAAGTAAAGTGATGTGGGTAAACATCACAGAGCTTTCTAATGAGAAATAAGCTGGACTAAATTTTTGCTAGCATTGAATTTCATTAGGTTATCTTCACCCTCATCAGAGAATAGCAAGATGTCACTGTGCTTAAGGAAATGAAATCTCAAGTTTTTCATTCCACAAATAGACAAACTGGCATAAAGAACATGGGGTGCTTAAGGGTCGAAGCTGTATAACTGAGAGGAGACCTCCACATAGCCTTTAAAGGAATGCAGAGAACCGACCAGGGCTTCTGACCTAATGTCCAATCCTCACCTTCTCGTGGTGCACCCTGTTGGGAATCTACTTGGATACTGAATGAACGAGGATGGGCTGGCAATTTGGGATTTAGCCGACCAAATTGTATTCTTATTGGTTAAACCAAAAAAAAAAAAAAAATGATGGTACAACATGACAAAATTTCATGCCGGCTGGGGCGTCGCCCGGTTAAACAAGGCCCCCCATTGTTTTCGCCAGGGAACCAGGGCGAATAGCGAAAAGTCAGCTACTGGAACAAATCTGAAAACAAACTCCAACTCAACATCACCAGAGTTAAAGATCGGTACTATCAACGTAAGAAGCCTGAATGGCAAAGAAATGGAGCTAGCTGAGGAATTAGATAAGTACCAGATCGACATAATAGGGGTGACTGAAACAAAAAAGACCAAAACTGGTGAGATCTTTCTGAGCAATAAATACAAAATGTTATATTCAGGCAATGACAATCAAGGAAAAGAAGGAGTAGCCATAGTATTCAACACAAAGTACGAGGCTAATCTTCTTGAATGGCAGGCAGTCTCAAGTAGAGTAATGTGGGCAAATATGAGAATGAGGAACTGGACAATGAGACTTATTTGTGCCTATGGTCCCACAGAAGGTTCTACTAAGGTAGAAGTGGAGGAATTTTTTGATGCGTTAGAAAAAGCAACTGGCACAATGAAAAATGAAAAGTTGGTCCTTGTTGGGGATCTAAATAGCAGAGTAGGAAATGATTGTGAGACATACAAAAATATTTTGGGAAAATTTGGAGAAAAGAGCAAAGCTAATAATAATGGCAAATATCTGTTGGATTTCTGCTCAGGACATGGACTGGTTATTACTAACACCATGTTCCAACATAAAAATGTGCACAAATTCACATGGAGAGAAGAGGCAAGGAATAAGAAAAGTCTCATTGACTATGTTATTGTTGATAGTGATGTTTTCTCCCTGGTGCAGGACACCAGAGTGTACAGAGGATTTGAAATTGGAAGTGATCACTGTTTAGTCTTGAGCAGGATGAAATTGAATTTCATATTGAAAAGAATAACATGTAAGAAAGTTTTAAAGCGAATAAAAGTTGATCAGCTCTCAGATGTGAACTGTAGACTAAATTACACAAAGATTATTGAAGAAAAAATGAAAGAGTTTGAGAACAGTAACCAAACCTTGGAGATTCAGTGGCAAGCCTTCAAGAAAACACTGATTGATTCAGCCAGAGAGGCATGTGGTGAGGTTGTCTGCAAGGATAGAAAAATCAGAACTCCCTGGTGGACACAGGAAGTTAAAGAGGCAGTGAAGGAAAAGAAGACAGCATATCAAAAGTTCCTGTCAAATAAGTCAGCTTGTACTCTTAGAGAATATAGAGACAAATGCAAGAATGCTAAACACTGTGTAAAACTAGCTAGACAAAAGTCATGGGAGGACTTTGGCAAGAATATAGAAAATAAATATCAAGAAGGTGGCAAAATATTCTGGAGGTTGTTGAAGAAGCTTAGGAATGGAGGAAAGAGTGCTGTAAAAGGAGTTAGAGATGATACAGGTGACATGAAAACTGCAATAAAAGATATCCTTGAAGTATGGAGTAATTACTTTGAAAAACTGCTAAATGAAGCAAGCAGTGATGACAGCACAGTGGTAAAAAACACTGACCAGGCATGCAGGCAGGAATACATATCCATACTTGAAGTAGAAAAAGCCATCAAAGGCTTGAAATGTGGAAAGGCAGCTGGAGTAGATGATATTCGACCAGAAATGCTGAGGTATGGTGGTATAAGAGTCTTACAGTGGCTGCACTGCATAGTTCAGAAAGTCTGGACAGAGGGACGAATTCCCGATGATTGGAGTAGAGCTCTCATAGTACCCATATATAAAAAGGGAAATAAAACTGAATGTGAGAATTACAGAGGTATTTCCCTACTGAGTGTTCCTGGCAAAATCTATGCAAGTATACTTGAGAAATGGTTGAGAAGAATTGTGGAAGAAAAGCTTGGTGAAGAACAAGCTGGATTCAGGCCAAACAGAGGCTGTCAGGATCAGATCTTCACTTTACGACAAATAGTCGAGAAAGCATGGGAATATAACAAAGATCTGTATTTAAGTTTTGTCGATTTGGAAAAGGCATATGATAAGGTGCCAAGAGAGAAGCTATTCAATACGCTGCAGTTATATGGTGTCAATGGGGCATTATATCAAGCAATACTTAGTCTTTATTTGAGTTGTAAGTCAGCAGTTAGAACTGAAGGAAGTACAGGAAGATGGTTTAATGTTAAATCTGGTGTGAGACAAGGATGCACATTATCCCCTCTGTTATTCATTATCTATATGGATCACATTATGAAGGAAAGTACTATTAAACATGATATCAAAATTGGAGATGTTAATGTCAGCTCTTTGCTTTATGCAGATAATGTTATGTTATACTGCTAAATAAATCCGCTACAAGTGTGCAAGATTCTCTGACTAACTTGAATAACTGTTGTAATAGATATGGTATGAAGGTCAGCAATAAAACGACAAAGACAATGAAAATAGGCAGAATCATTGAAAATGTCAACTGTGTTGTGAATGGAGAACCTGTGGAACAAGTAAAACATTTCAGCTACTTAGGCACGATTTTTACTGAAGATGGTAAATTAAATATGGAAATAGACAACAGAATCAGCAAAGCTGGTATGGTGGGAAGTCAATTGAATAAATTCATATGGAATAAGAGAGAAATTAGTCGGAACACTAAATTAGCTGTATACAAGACAGTGTTCAAACCAGTTTTAACTTATGGATCTGAGAGCTGGGTCAGAAGTAAAACACTTGACCAAAGACTAGAGGCCGCAGATATGAGAGTCCTGAGAAAGATTAGAGGCGTGAACAGATGGCATCAATGGCAATATCATATTAAAAATGAGGATATTAGGAAAGACCTTGACATTGTCTGCATCCAGGAATGCGTTAGCAGAGCTAATCTCAGGTGATATGCTCATTTAAACAGAATGGGCGAGGAAAGATTAGCAAAACATGTAGTTTCTGCCAGGTTGGCAGGAAAACGACCCAGAGGAAGACCAAGATATAGGTGGATTGATATGGTACAAAGTGCCTTAGACGATAGAAATATAAGATCTGATAATGTTGGAGTCTTGACAAGCAACAGACAGATATTTAGGAAAATTGTAGATAGGAAGTTAGTAATGATATTATTTTTTCATGTAGTACTATCATATCCTGTACACCCCTTGTGGGTACATGGCAGGAATTTGATGATGATGATGATGCATAAAGAACATACACAATTAATAGATAATACCTCCTTTGTTGCTTAAGCTGTAATTTTAAACAACAAGCATTATTGCTTGAGGCTTTGGTTATGGAAGATTTGAAACTTGAATAATATGATCATCACAAAGATTTCTTAAATGATGAAGAGTAATGGAGTGTACTGTCATCACTAGAATTCTGAATAGAATTTGAGGTTAGCAAGAAATGTCATTAATATATAGGAAGAAGAATATGGATGAAAGCGAAGAGTGCTTGGCTACACTGATATTGGTGGGGATGTTTGAACAGAATAAACTGATCTAATTGAACAAAAGCAAAATGCAGACCTAAAGTAACAGCTCAGTAACTAAGCCTCTATACCTTACTTAGTCTTATGTCCTTGGAAATGTCAAGAGTGACCACACTTGTTTCCCCAGGCCTTTCTATAACTTTTGGACAGATGCGATGGTTGACTAGGAAATGTGCTATTTAGCATAAATGGCAGAATCATAAAAAAAAATCAGCTAATGCATTTTATTTCGATATAGGGAGTAGGCAAGGCTGCTTTAGCCCTATCTAATGGTAGAACTCAATTTATTGTAGAATTGATTATTAATGATCTCCATTCTTTTGAGAGGAAGTGTTTCTCGGCTCACTTTGTTTTCCCTAACGGACTCTAGGCTCTTTCATTCAAGAAATTATATTCTTGGCATCTATAATTTATAACTAACTAACAAAACTTTCAACATCTATCTCTAATCCAAAGTTTTTTGATAATAAGGTGTAACCTTTTGACTACTTGTATATGGATAATATATGATTTCTGCATTACTTCAACCTTTATCTCCTCTGGATCTGGCTCCCACTGATGAGATCCCAATAAAGGTTGAAATTGGTCTGGACAGTGGCCCTTCTCATAATGCATAGTATTTGACACACACCCTTTCAGATATTATACATATCTGCAAGGGTGTGTGTTTTGCATTATTGGATACTATGGCAATTGATGTGAAGTTATTAGGCTCTATATACGTAGTAGCCCAGTTGTGGGCCATTTGTATATAGAGTTGTTGAGATACTTCATGTGCAAACATTGTTTGCTTACACTTGGAGAAAGGATTAAACCAAAAATATAATTTCTTGGCATCTTTAATTTATAATCAAGCAAAAAAACTTTCAACAAATTTCTATAAACATGATTAAATCAAATTCAGGATGAACCTGAATAGCAAAAAAAAAATCATCAACGTAGTGGACTCAGAATAGTGGTCGAGGTCGAATAGTTGAAAATGGCATGTTCTAAATAATGGAGGTTGAAGTTCTTCACATGGCTTGCCTTCGGTTTGTTTTTAGATTTGTTCTTTCAACTGAAATAATTACTGTGCAGGATAAAGTTGAAAATCTTAATATGAGGATGAAGTCCTGAGATAATAAACACATAGTATCAGCTAAGGAAATATTTGACAGAAACACAATTTCAAATCTGAGCTTGTAGAGTTATGCAAGGAAATAGCAGAATTTTTGAAAAACAGCCATAAACTTGCTCAATAATTGTGATAAAAATTTTGTAATTTTATAGGTTGGAAATTAGTGCAGTTAAGTAGGTCTCAGTTGGCTGCCCTCTTTTTTAAACTTTTTAGTTTTCTCATATACTCATTTTATAGCTTGGGTTTCTTATTATTTTTCAAATGTTTTTACTGGTTAGATGATTTATCAAAGTTTGATGGTATTTATACCACACATTAGTTTAGGTTTTATACTATATCATACATTAGAATGAATGGAAGCATTTATTTATAATATCAAAGGCATGTTGTTTCTTTATCATTAATGTTTAAATTGGTATTTTAATTTCACCAATTGTTTTAAGCTGCATATCATGTTGTGCATAAATTGTAACCAAATGGGTCTTAATAAGGTGCTAATTTAAACAACAACAAAAAAGCTTGCTTAGATATTCTGGTGTATAAATATTTTCTGAAAGTATACTTTGGATTTGGGATAGTTTTTCATCCTTTTTTGGCTTCAATAGATTATTTCACAAGAAATTATATTCTTGATTTTATCCATACTGGCAGTCCGTGACTTACGTAAGAATTCTGCAAATTTCATTCACAGGATACACACACACACAATTTAGAGTTCAGTATGTAATTATTAATGCATAGTAATATAATTAAGTTTAAATAGTATGAGAAAATATTGAAAAATGTTTATTTTGGCCATTTTCATCCTTACATATGAAATTATCAAGAGATGACTGAACAGTGGCTTCTTTCTTCTCTTCATAAAGCTATCAATAACAGGCTAAAAGTGTTATCTATTTTTCTATGAACTTTTAAGACTAAGGCATTGGCATTATCGAGAAATGTTCATCATGAAAAAGCGTTATGTTATGGAAGAATCATGTTCAAGAGTGTTGTGTATGCACATTACTTATGGTAATGATGTTTTTAATGCCTGTCACAACACAAAAATCAACTTCAAAAACTTCTAAACGTTTTCAATGACAGGACACTTCATGGTACAACATATTGGTACAGAATTTTTTAAAGATAAGAGATAATTTTTTTTAATATAATTTTCATTTTCATCATAGATTAATTTTGGTACATTTACAACGGGTTCACTTCTGTTCCTTTTTCCAGTCATCATCATACTCTATCCCAGCACACACACATACTAAAGTTTATGAAAGCATATCAATACAAATACATATTACAGCAATGTTCAGTGGTAGGGAAGATGCACACATGCACCATATAGACTGTCTGCCTTGCAGATAATGTGAGTAAAGTAAGTAAAATTTTTATAACTCAAATTCTTTTAACAGCCCTTTCAGGATAATTTTGCAAGTCAAAATTTACATAAGTTGAATTTTTATAAATCAGGGACTTCTTGTATTTTCTCCTAAATTGTAAAAAAAATATGGCAGTGATTTATTTTCATGACTTACTTTTTGCATACTCATTATCTTCACAAATCGTCCTGATATAGTGATCTCTCCCTACAAAATGTATATTGCACCGCATTATAGTAAGAGTCACTTTTGCAGACTGTTTTCAACTTTACTGAGGTACAAACTTGAGTCCAAAAATATAATTTGAGTGGTTAGTCTAGAGGCATTCTTTAGGTCAGTTTCCCACTTCTGACTGCAGTTATTTAGGCACATTTCTATCTCAGTTTTCATATGCAGTCCCTAAACTAAATTCAGAATTTTTTTTTTTTTTCTCTCCCTAGATCAGGATTCCGATATTTTAACTCCTTATTCATTCTATGTATTGTGAGCTTACTTATCATCATCATCATCAAATTCCTGACATGTACCCTCAAGGGGGTGTACAGGATATGATAGTACTACATGAAAAATGTACATCATTAATAACTTCCTATCTACAATTGTGAGCTTACTATATATCCCAAATTTTCTTATTGATATATATCTGCTGTATTTTCTCAGGGCTGTTTTGTCTGCAGAGTAAAAAACTTGACTTATCAGAGTGATAAAACCTTTGCTACCTTTGTGTGAAACCAGCTAATCTATCTTCAGTTAAAAAGCCTCTTTTATTATCAAAGAAATGTTTCTCACTACATTGACAAGAATCAAATGCAGATCTTTTCCAACACTACTATCTATACTGTGCAGATGCTATAAGTAAAAATAGCTGCAAAATTAATACATAAAAAAAATGAAAAAACTTGCAAGAACAGCCATATATCACAGTGACATGTTGAATCGCAAGGTATGATAAAAAAAAAAAATGGAATATAAGATCATAATGTTTATCTGCCATTTTATTACTGTCTCCTTTGATGTAGCCCCCTTGTGACTTGATAAAGTGGTCCCAGCATTTATACAGTTGTTGAATATTGTTGAAACCTAATCATCTGAGTTATTTTCAAATCTTCTTCTCCTTATTACCAATTTGAATTTTGATGAAAAATCAGTGGATGCATTTTCTGTTTTGTATGGAATAATGTCATTTCTAGCCAGAAATTCCTGACAGTGTTCTAATTGTCCAACATTTAGCATAATTTCTCTTGAACTTGGAAACTAATCAGGTATTCTTGTTAGTATCCTCTCCAAGAATAAAACTTGTTTTTTTGGAAATCATAAAAAAATTGCAAGTCTTTTTTGTGGTTTTATGGCATTTTTTTCCAATTGGAAGCAAAACGTAAAGCGTATGTACCATTTCTGAAGTCTATCATCAATCTTATCTCTCTCTTTACATTTAAGATTTAAATGTCTTTGAACCGGATAAATTTTCTAATTATTTATAATTAAAAGCTTCTTTTTATTATAATTTGATCTGTTTATAAACCCTACGGTATGCATAAGTGCCAGTTTTAATTTTTTTAGCTGTAATAAGTTTTATTTCTATGCAGTAATATTTTTCTTTTTTCCGTATTAGTGAAAGTGCTCATGTTCATCACCACCACATACATCAACATCATTATCACCATCATCATCCTCCACCTCCACGACTTCACCATTTTGGAATGTCTTCAGGATTACACATTGGATTACCCTCAGGAGTGGTGGGTTTATTGTATTAATCTCGCACAGATTTATATACATATATATAGTATGTTAAATTGTTCTTATGTGTATATTTTGTTCTATTCTGTGTGCAGACGTGTAATTTGAAGCTCCTGTAAAATGAGTGATTTTTTTTTATTATTTATTGAGTGTTTTTTTAGATTAGTTAGTGAATTTTGCTATTTTTATTGTATTTGCTAGTATCTTTTAAGACTTATTTTAAATTAAGATAGTTTTTAAAAAATGTCACCAAAAACCTGGTAGAACAAGAGAATAACATCAAACAATAAAAAAGGAACGAAAGCATGTTAGTTGTAAGTTACCGGTGAATAATAATGATAATAAGGTAAGTTAATTAAAATATAAGAAAAAAAGAGTCACATGGTATGGCAATTCAGTAATTAAATTTATGCTTGATGGAGTCACTCCATTGAGGTTCCCAGGAGCTAAAATAAAGGATGTAACAAAGGCAATAATAAAAAAACAGAAAAGTGAAAGAGATTATAGTGCTAGTTGTAACTAATGATTAAGTAATGACAAATATAGTATGAGAGAGGATGTGAGACTTGATTGAAGAAGCAAGAAAGGAAAGTGAGAAAGTAAAAATATTTAGTTTATTACCGACATACGATAGTAATGATTTCAGAAGGTGGGCAGTGATGGCAAATGATTCGATGTACAGGCTATGGGGGTGGGGGGTGGGCTGATGTTACTTAGAATGTGAGGAGTAAGTCTGGTAGAAAAGATTTTTATAAGAGAGATGGCCTTCACTTGAATGGATTTGATGTCGGGTGCCTAGAGAAATTATTTATTGGAATGATACCTAATGCAGAGAGTCAGGAAAATTTCTGGCTAGATCATCTTGGAATCTAGCCAGAAACAGAGGAACACTGAGGATGTGTATGAAGTTCAGCTAGGATGTCCAAATATAATAATATAATAGTGATAAGAATGTCAATGAGAATGGTTATGAATCTGCTGAATGGATGGATTAAAACTTTGGGTTCAGGCATTTTGAGCATGTATATGTGGGTGTGTGGGAGGAGGAAAGAGAAAATTGCCCAACTGGACCCAGCAAACTGTAGATTTAAGTATAAGAAAGTGAGGAAGTAACTTGTCATGTCTATACACAAATGCCAGGAACATTAGAAACAAAGTGGTTAAGTTTACTGCTTTGATGAATACATGTCCTAAAATTGTTGGCATTAGTGAAACCTAGTACTCAGAGTCAGATGTTGTAACTGGAAAGACTGCAAAGGATATAGCATTTTTAGGAATGACAGAGATGGGAGGGGGGAGGAGTCCAATTAATGATATCAGATGAGTCCAGTTAGGATAGAAACACATAAAAACAATAATAGTAATATCCCATGTAGTACTGAGTTTGAGACTATCAGGTGTAAAGTCGAGGCTAAGGATGAAATATATGGTAGGGTATTGATACAGACTTGGTTTATTTGCTGGGGATGAAGAAATGAATCGCCAAATTACCCTGATATGAGTAATTATTATGGGTATTTAATGATCTGAATATTCATTAGGTAGCAGGAAAAAAAACTCATGGTAAGAATGAAGAAGAATTTATAGCTGTTACATGACAACTTTCTCAAGCAGCATGTGAAAGAAGCAACTCAAGGACAAAGAGTATTAGATTTGATCATAGTGTCAGAAGGTAGGTTTCTCAGTTAAAAATGTGACAGTTTTGCTGCCAGTTGGTGACAGTATTCATGCCATACTGACCAGGGAAGTAATAAATATATGGATGTTCCAATCAAGATAGGTTATATGCTGAACTACAAATCTGGAAAGTATGATAAACTCAGGAGAAACATGTTTGGTTCCATGGTGCCAGTTACTAAATTGGAAGGATATCAGCAGTGCATGGGAAGCTTTGAAAAGATGCTTAAATGAAGAACTATCTGAATGTGTCCCTAGAGTTCAAAGAACAAATAGGATGGGAGTAAAATGGATGTGTAATCTCATTAAACAAGAGATCCATAAGAAAAAGAAGATGATATGGAAGGAATATCGTTCTTGCAAATAAGAGTGAGATGAGTTATGAAATATATAAAGCTCAGGCCAGAAAAGTTCCAAGTATTGAATGGAAAATTAATTTGAAGTAGGAAAAGAAATAAGCTGCACAGGCTAAAGGTTACCCAAAAGAATTTTATCATGGTGCAAGTAAAAGAAAGAATGAGTGGGAAAGAATAACTTTACTGA
This sequence comes from Typopeltis vanoorti, assembly GCF_054136105.1. Taxonomy (NCBI): domain Eukaryota; kingdom Metazoa; phylum Arthropoda; class Arachnida; order Uropygi; family Thelyphonidae; genus Typopeltis; species Typopeltis vanoorti. Next base: position 78,634,429 of record NC_143567.1, on the reverse strand, counting down.
ATGAAGATATGGTACCTTAGTATCAGAAGCAGATGAGATAGCTCAAATAATGAGTGCTCACTTCAGCAAGATCTATCAACACGGTGTATGTAACATAGTGCACAGCACTACCACTACATTGGATGAAGAGATAGAGGTGCATGAAAAAGAGATTCTAGGACTGTTGCATAACCTGGATAAAATTTTGGCATTCGGGACAAATTGGATATCAGCACGTTGCTAAAGGAATATTCAGTCTAGCTGGTTATGCCCTTGATATGTTTCTATGATTTGAGTCTTAGCTCAAATTCCATAGGAAAGAACATGATAATCCTATTTCACAAGAGTGGCACATAGACTAATATGTCTAGCTATTGACGTAATATTATCTCTGGAGTGATTGTTAAGATTTTAGAGAGGGTGGTAAGAACTTGCATATTGAAATGGATGGGCAAACAAGATGTACTTTGCAAGGAACAGCATGGGTTTCAAAGGCATTTTTCTGTTCTGGCTTCACTAGTTCATAAAATATGAGCAAATTGCTCATATTTTATGAACAATAATAATGTTATGGCTGAGTTGGATAAAGGGAATGGATACACTATGATATTGTTGGACTTTGATAAGGCATTTGATAGGATACCATATAAAGGCTGTCACATAAACTATTAGCTTGGATAAGTGGGTGGTTGGTTGATAGATATCAAAAAGTATTATATGGGAAGGTGGGTGAATCAGCCACCTTTAGTTAGGCACTGAGATGCCAAGGTTTAATTCTTGTTTTCAAACTGCTTCATATTCTCTTTAATAATTTTTGTATAGTTGAATCTAAAGTTTACATGTAAAAGCTGTTCAACTTTAATTCTTTTTAAAACTTTCATACATACAGTTCTTTTCTATGTAATATCCATTTTTATTTTGCTCAGCACTATGTAATGGTCACTTCTAATTTCAAATCCCCTCTGTACACTCTTGTATTCTGAACCGGCATGAAGGTATCGCTAACAATAATTACACTTTCAATGAGGATTTTCTTATTTCTTGTATCTTCTCTCCACATGAACTAGTGCACATCTTTATGTTGAAACATAGTATGAGTAATGACTAGTCTGTGTCCAGCAAATACCATTATCATTAGCTTTTCTCTTTTCCCAGTACATTCCTATGTGCCTGTTGGGATTCATTTTGTACCCTGCTGTTTTGATCTTTAACAAGGACCATTTTTTCCATTTTCTTTTTGCCAGCTGCCTGTTCTAATGACTCAAAAAATTCTGCCACTTCTTCCTTAGAAGAAACTTCTGTAGCACCATATCCACAAATAAGTTTCATTGTTCAATTACTCATTTTGAAGTTTGTCCACATTACTCTACTTGAAACTACCTTCCAATCACGAAATTTATCTTCATGTTTGGTGTTGAATGTTATTTTTGTGCCTTCATTTCCTTGATCATTATTATTTGAGTGTGACATCCTATACTTATGATTTAGTAAGATCTCACCTATTTTTGTGTTCTTTGTTTTAGGGTGATTCATTAAGTCCTCTACTGTTCAATATTTTAATGGATGAAATAATAACTGAACTAAAATAAGATCAGCTAATGGAATAAAAATTGATAATATGTTAAATCTAATCTAGTGTGCAGATGATGTAGTCATGTAGCAGACATAAAAGATAATTTACAAAGAGAAGTATTTAATTTTTAATAGAGTTGTCATAAATATAACATGGACATATCAGTAGATAAAACTAAAACACTCATGATTAGTAGGCAACCTTTCAGGTATTAAAATAAACAGAAAAATAATGATGTGTTACATTTTAAAAACTTAGGAATTCATCTTAAACTAAACATATTTAGTCGTTTTATAATTAAAAATACAAACCTATTTAATACTTACCATTTACAGACATCTTACATTATAGCCTACCAGTTTTGCCAGCAAACTGTCTAGCTTTTTCAAGGTGTTTACGGAAAGACATAAAAACTAGTAAATGCAAATTGAAAGGAACATAAAAACATTGTAAACAAACTAGTAGCTAAGGTTACACGTTCGCGTGACAGAAACTGAAAGGACTTATTGTTCTTATTCATTATCACGCATGCATGTTTGTTGTAAACGTGTAATGTGATTACTGGCTAGCTGTAGTTCAGATGGATTTAGAGAGAGGATCAGGTTTTTCTGCAAACTGTTTAGGATTGCACCCTGATTTCTGTTGAGGTTTCTGCTGGTTATTAACACTATTGTGGCTTCCTTGAACAAACGATGTCTGTAGTCGTCATCCAGATATGGCATGGAGCTGTTTTGCCACTCTATCGTGGTTAGACGTACAGAAATGATGTGCTAAGCCAGAAGAGATACTTCTGTTGTGGTTTACATCACCAACATGTTCTTTTTTGTCTGATTTCTAAACTCCGTGAAGTTTGTCTGATGTAGGCAAGACCACAGGAGCAAGGAATGTAATATACTCCTGGATATTTGTGGAAAGGTACCTTATCTTTTGGGGATCCTAAAACCTGTCTGATGCTGGTGATTGGTTTTAAGCCCACTCTTATGTTGTAGGCTCTTAGTATTCTGGCTATTTGATAAGAAATTGACTATTTGAGTAGAAATGTGCTGGGAGCTTGATTCTTCTTGTCTGGGGTTGTCACCGTATAGATATTTTTTATTATTAGGAAAATTGTGTGAAAAACAATTTGATAAGATCAGAAATGAAGAATTATACAAGTGTCTTATGACCAATAAATTAACGGATAGCAAATAGGGGGGAGGAGGCAAAAGCATGTCAACAGAATGCAAAAAAAAAAAAAAGAATAATTAAACAAATAGAAAAATGGAAAAACCAGTTGGAAAACCATGAAAAATGGTGGTAAGATGAATTGCAATAAACATTGTCGCAACAGGTTTGAGACTTAAAGAGAAGGATGAAGAAGTAATAAATAGTATTAGTAATCATAATATTTTGTTAGTTACCATGGGTGTGCTAAGGTTTTTTTTTTATTTTTATTAATTTATATATATTTTTTTTACATATTCCAGAAATCTTGTTCTAGAGACCAAACATCGAACTTTTCAAGCCATTTCTGGCCTCTAGTAAGTATGGTAGTAGAGTTCTTCTCCTACATAATGACCATCAAAAACACCTAGGGCATGGGAATCAAACTCACAACCTGTTGTTTGGAGAGTAGATACTCTAACCACTTGGCTAATAAGGCTGTCAAATTGATTGCACAGTTCTGTTTTCTTTAAACTAGGACAATACATATATATTATATAAAACAGATACTCTTAAGAGTAGGTAATGTTTCTCCAAAGTTAAGGATATATGAGAGATATAGAGACATTGGCAATTCACCAGACAGGATCAGATATTTCTGCTTGGATTGACATTTACGTCCAGCCTCTTCTGACATAAATATATCATGTCAGTAGCTTTCTCAGCATCTAAAAACTAGGCATCCTCTTCTGCTTATGATGCTGTTTTCACTTGTCCAAATACTAAGTATGTATAAATCTCATCCTTAAATCGAATACCACTCATGTGGTGGGATAGTGTACCTAAAAATTCAGTGCTGTCAAGGAGAGTAATTCAGCTCATCGATGCCTCCCTTGCACTCACTTCAAGCTCTATCTTACTGATGCAATGTTTTAGATCTGTGTCTGTTCTACAGGTACTTCTGTGATCACTGATCCATGGAACCGGTCATCATCATTCCTTTACTTTCTGTTGGGCCTGTTGAAACAATAGCAGCTGCCTAGCAACCCTTTTTCAGTACAACTGTAAACATACCAAAACTGCTTCTTCTCTTCCACCAGTTCAACATCTTTCCTCACGAAGTATTCCCAAACCTGTCACTCTTCAAGAAAAATGTCAATCTCCCATAAGGTCCGACTAGGGCAACCTCGTAAATATCGGCAAGTGTAGTCCTGTAACAGTAACTCAAATTTCATATGAAACTTTTATAGTTTCTATATTCAGCTTTGAAATAATGCTGGATTTAATATCCACTTAATTTTTATAATAGACTTCTTTTTTCTTAATCTTTATCTGTCTCCCCCCCCCCCACACACACACATGGCACTAATGTGCTTATAAGCTCCTTTCACCTCTTATATGGGATCACTGTATTTATATATTCACTAGGAGGGCTACGCCCCCTGGCGCTTATGGCGCCGAACCCCCCATGTTCCGGGCCGGTTCTCCTTGAATTCTGATGACTCGAAAGGGGGGTCCCCCTCCCCCAAGTTCCGGACTGGTAAGCTGATTCTCCTTCAATTTTGAAGACTCGACACTCAGGGTAGCCCCTGAGTTTCAAAACGTGACATAAAAAGGCTTATCATTTTATATATATAGGGTAGATTTATTTATTTATTTGAAAAATAAATAATGAGTTTATCAACTGAATATTTTCTTACGTCCCACTGTTAATATGATAATGTTCTCTGGTGAGTTTAAGGGAAAGTATTATCTTTCCCCATGCCGATCCTCAGGAATAAATACCCACAAAAAAGTATTGGCATTTCAGCAGGAGTGACTCTTCTGTGTGGCTAGCCCTATGCCTCTCTGGTGTGTCCTTATGTCTGTTGATGCTTGTGTTCACGGGACCAGTTTGCCCGCTTGCAGGAGGAAAAACCCCAGATAAACTGGGGAGAAAAACCCTGCAGTCCACGCCCAAGACCGGCTAACTTGGCTATGTCTGAAAAAGATCCTTAAGCTCCTTACATCGGCGATGGGAATCGAACCCAGGCATATGGTTGCGAAGCACATAGCCACTTGGCTAACAATGAAGAGTGTTTATCATAAAAGACATATACTGGACATGCAAATACGTATAATAAATACGGGAAATACAATAAATATGAATATACAATTTTCAGATAATACTGACAAGTATAAAAAATGAAGAAAATTCGAATTGTCAATAAAATACATCATATATGACATTTTGTTCTGTGTGACAGGCACCAACAGGATGATGCAATTAGCACCTCTCACCCGTATCTAGCATTACCTGTCAACTAACTCACTTGTCACAACACAATGCTTGTAGGGGTTGTTTTAAAATTGGTTTCTCAAGTGAAATAATTAAAATATAATAAATTTAGTTTAATCCTTTATCCAAGTGTGAGCAAACAAAGTTTGCGCCTGAAAGTATCTTCAGGACTGGGTTAAGATGGTACAACACCAGGGCAACTCGTTGCAAAGGTGGAGCAAGCTACCAACACTCCTATCTCAGTATCTCCTATAATGCAAAACACATCTCCTTGCGGATATGTCTAATGTTATGCATTAAGGGAAGGGCCACTACCCAGACTAGTTTTGACCTTTATTGAGGTCTCTTCAGTGGGAGCCAGGCCCAAGTGGAGATATCAGGCAGAAGCATTAGTATGTCATCTCTACCTATAGGAATTGCCAATTGGTGTGCCACCCTTTTTTAATAATTTACTCTGGATTTAGAGAAAGATGTTAAAAGTTTATTTTCCACTTGGTTAGAGTATAATAAATTTAGTTTAATCCTTTATCCAAGTGTGAGCAAACAAAGTTTGCGCCTGAAAGTATCTTCAGGACTGGGTTAAGATGGTACAACACCAAAAATTTTTTGAAATAATTAAAGTCTAATAATGAGAGTATAATTACATGTATTCTGTCTGTGTTTTTAATAATTAAATTTTTTTAGAAAATTGAATTATTAAAAATTCTTGGGCCTAGGAAACTGGGCCACCCCTACAATATATAAATGTTATGAGCCAAGGCAAGAATAAAAAATAAAACTTAAAAAGATAAATATTTATAACTAACAGACTTTTATCCAAATTAAACTTTTAGGGGATGTTGTAAATAAGCACTGTCCATCCATCTCTTAATTAAATATTTTGGTTAATCAAATTTTATTAATTAATTATTTGTTAATTAGCTCTTGTCAAATGAAATCACCAAATAATTTTCCTTTGATGCATCAACCAAAAAGTGAGAACAAGATTCTAAAATTGTTACATATGGGATTTATGAAATGTTAAGCAATTCTCTACAATAGATCATATCCACACTATTAACCAATTAGCCAAATTAACCAAACACTATTAACAGAAGAAGCAAATGAATATAATTTTCTTGCATGTTTAGTGTTCTTAGATTTTGAAAAGCCTTTGATTCTCTATATCAAGCAGAAATTAATAAACAACTTAAGACAACAAGCCATTCCAACAAAGTATATCCAATTATTAAAAATTGTATATCAAAACTCAATAGCCAGTATAAAGCTAGAACATCAGAGAAAGGAATTTGGTATTGGGAGAGGAGTAAGCCAAGGAGATCCTATATCACCCAAATTGTTCTCTGCTAGATTAGAAGTTTTTTAGAACATTTCATGGGAAAAACTATGGGATTAGCATCAGTGAAAAACATGTCACATGTTTCACAGATGTCATTGTTGTTTTAGCAAAAAATAAAGAAGCTGCTCAGGAAATGCTAAATGACTTTAGTAGAGAAAGCGTGGGGAAAAAAAGATTTAAAGAATCTAACTAAAACCAAACTGATGACAAATTCAGATCAAACTGTACTAAAATTAACACATAATTGTATTGAAATTGTGGAGGACTATATTTACTTAGGTCACTCAGTTAGTTTTAAGGAAAAAATAAGATAAAGAAATAAATAGAAGAATCAGAATCACGCAAGGAAACAAAGCATTTTTGGTGTATAAAGTTGATCTTAGATGATTTACTTATATGCCTAAAAAGAAAACTCTTTAGTATGTGCATTATTCCAGTGTTTACCTATTGAAGTGAGACATGCAACAATTAAAAAACAGGAAGACAGGTTATGTGTTTCACAAAGAGCCTTGGAGAGAAGACTGTTCCATGTAACAAAAAGGTATAAAATTAGAAATACTAGAATTAGATAGATGACTGGAGTAGAAGATATTATGAAGTGTTATAAAGCACATGGATAATGGCTGCCATATTAGTAGACTGCCAGATGAAAAGTGGACAAAATTAAGCACTAGGTGGATACGAAGAGAAAAAAAGGTTGCCAAAGAACAAGTTGGTGGATATTAGCTAAAGACAGACAGAACTGGAAAGTTAAGAGGGAAGCCTAGATCCAACAGTGAATGGAAAGAGGCTCAACTCTTCTTTTTCTTTAGCCTCTTTCCATTCACTGTTGAACAGCAAAGTAGTAGTGTTTGGAAAGAAAAATAATACAAAGTTTTTTTTTTTTTTAGAGGTTTAGAAGGCCATGGATGTAATATGTTTATGCCAGGATAAGGTGGATGTGAAAGTCGACCCAAGAAGGGGAATTTTCATAATCATAGCTGAAGTATATTGTGAACAACTCGATTGATTGAAAGAAAAACTGAAAGTAAAGAGGTGTCCTCTGGTCATTCGAAAGGGTATTATTTTTCACCACGATAATGCACACCCTCATAGTGCAAGAATCACCTGTACCAAGATTGAGGAACTTGGCTGGGAAAAGCTTTCACATCCTCGTATTCTCCTGATCTTCCACCTTCAGATTACCACATATTTCAAAGTTTGTAAAATTTCATTAATGAAAAGCAATATGATACATTAGAGGCACTGAAATTGAGCCAGCATGACTTCTTTGCCTCCAAACCTCCTGAATTCTATAGAAATGGCATTATTTCACTTTTTACTTTATTATTATTTTATTTTATTATTACTTTCACAACATTGGAGGAGCATTATTGATTCAAATGGAGAATATGTACTTGATTAAATTGATTTATCTTTTATATCCTTTCAAAACTTAATGCTAAAAATGACGTTACTTTTGAGATGACCTGATATCATCTACACTAGGAGACTTAATTAAATAAAGATTTAAGAGCACTCTGTTTTATTTTTGAGTGTAAATGGAAAATTTTTAAATTTTTTGAAAAAAATGTTTTTTTTTTTTTACTGTAAGATTTCACTAATAACATAAGGTTTGAGTGAGTTATAATTTTTTTCGTCTTTCCTTTTTCAACTAAAAATAGCAAATAAGTAATAAAAATAAAAGATAAATCAATAACATTGCCACAATAATTGATTCTCTTAATATAATCCCATAAATGATGGCCTGGTTAGCGTATCCACTCTCCAGCCAAAAAGGCTGCGGGTTCGAATCCTGGCATGAGTTGGTGATCGTCTGTGAAAATACTAGTGGTGGTGGGCAGTAGATGGCATTGGTGTAGTTGTGGTTCATTGTAGTTGGTGGATTTGAGTGGTGGAGACAGAGTTGTAGAGTAGGTGTCCTTCCTCAATGAGTCTTTGGACTCCCTGGAGGCATTACTTAATAATAATAATAAAAAATGCAAAATACAGGCAGATTATTATCTTCCACTTTGAGTTTTTGTGACTGTTAACTTGACATAGCAATATGACATACCACTGCTGTTTTGAAATACTATATCAAAATTATTCATTCATAGTTGCAGTTAATTAAAATAACACTTTAGATCTGAATTTTTCCTCTTCACTAGTAAATAATACCAAACTTTGCCATCATTATCACTGAGTGGGAATGATCTTCAAATGCTCAACACTAACTTAATATAGTCATAACCTTTACTTTTCGTTAGTTATTTTATATCCTTTTATAGATGTACAGTAGCTTTCTGTATGTAGCATATGCACAAATCATTTTTAAAATCAGTGCAACAAAAATCCCATAATGTGCTATTTACTAGTTTAGAATGGGAAAAAAAAATCGTATTCCCTCAGGGTAGCTAACTATTGTTAGAGTGAGTAAGCTAGTAAAAGAAGGGGGGGGGGGTAAAATTAGTATACTTAGAGATTGATGTGGATCACATATTTTCTCATGTTTAAATATTCACTATAGTTTCAAAATATTGAACAAAATTTTCAATAAAACATAATTTATGTCACAAGATTTTTTTAAACTTGAAAAAAAAATTCTGATGTTTTACATGATATTTTTTTTAAATTATAAAAAAATAAATCAGCAGAGAAAGAGATCAGCTGGCTTCTGTATTATCAGCAGCAAAAAAATGCATAAACATTTAATAAAAGTAGTGTTCCACAAAATTCATTCTGGATTTCAGTAGATTGCATTTTCTTCAAAATCTATTAAAATTCAAAGAACAGTGCCCCCTCAGAGTTTACTTTGGGATCCATATTTTGTGTGTAATTTGCAACTCCATTGTGATGGCACCAGTACAAGAGAAAACCCATAATTTCCTATGACTAGCCAGGTTCAAATCTGTAATTTCTAGGAATTAAGATTTGGCTTAAATTTGGGATAAACATACAGTCCTCGTGGTGAGAAGCAGTCAGAAAGCAAAAGGTGCTTGCAGATTCAGGGAGGTGTTTTACTCACAAAATAAATAGGATACCCAAAAACATGAGAAGAAAATGTTGACTGAATCAAACCAGTGTTTCTTCAGAGCTCCAAGAAAACTGTTAGAATGTGTTGCAGGAATTATAAATACCAGACAAATGGTTTGTGCAGTGGCTATTATCTCTGTTTTTTAGCATGCGGCTGAGGTTTGAATCCCACTATAGCAGAGATGTTTTTAAATGTGTTTTGGTGGTAGATGCATTTCATCATCCAAGGTGAGAGGCCATCACACTTTTTTATTGGGTGCATGAATCATGTTGTAAAAGTTCCATGTTTATTCTCTAAATCAAGATTTCCAGATTATCTAATCCTTATCCCACCCATACTACAAATGTATTTTGGGTTTATTACTTTTCATGGGTAAAACTGAGAGGAGAAAAAATTGTGCTCATTGTTTTACAGAAATATTTCTACTTTCATATCTACAAGGACATCTCAAAAATATTTATCCAGTTCATAAAAGAAACATTAAAGAAATATTTTGAGTTTGCCTCTTTTGTCATGATCAGCTGAATTAAACCCCAAGATTACTTGAAAAAAATGTTAATAGAAAAAGCTACTTTTCATATAAATGATATTGTTAATAGGTATGATTGTTGATTTCGAGACCTGAAAATACAAGCAAAATTTAAGATGTCTTTACATTAGGTAGAATTTATGGAGACAAAAACACAATGTTAAAGCAATTACTTACAATTAAGAAAATAAAGCTCAACATTTTGACCTCTTCATCAAGGTCATCATCAGGAAAACATCAGCTATGATGAAGGAACTTTCTTTTCTAGACACGCTTGTCACACGTCTTCCTTCAGGCTGTCTTTCCTTCACGGTGTACTGTAACCCCCCCACCCACACACACACGCACAGGCCAATACACTCACAAAGATTCATACCACCATCCAACACAAAAACTAGGGGTCATTTGGTCACTAACCAAACCTTTATTTTTATAAAGGTTTGGCCATTTTTTAATGGCTACAATAACAATAGTTGACAAGATTCTCCACAATAATGCCATGAAAGGTAAAGATTACAAAAATGCCATAGCAATACCATACATTAGGGAAATACAGTGGAACCTCGGTTGTCGAATGCCTCTGTTCTCGAACAATTTGGTTCCTGAACATTTTTTCCGAACAAAAAAATGCCCCAGTTTCCTAACAGAATTTTGGTTCCCGAACAGGCAAATGGCAACCACATGCTCTGCGTGCTGAGCTGTAAGGCAGGAAAGCATTAGTTATGCTGCAGCCTTCATTCAATTGCTCGAATTTGTAGTGAGTTTTCTTGATTTTCTTTGTGTTTTGTTCTTTTTTTCATAAATTATTATTAATGAAGCCACCATGGGGCCGCAGAAGAATAGCGATAGCAGCAAAGCGAAAAGAAAAGTTGTTAGAACCACGATAGAGATGAAAAAAGAAATCATATCCAAACATGAAAATGGCGTTCGTGTCTCGAATCTTGCTATGGCATTTCGGTATGGAAATTAACAAATTAACAATATGTACAACACTCAAAAATAAAGAGACGATCAAGAAAGCTGATATTGCAAGAGGAGTGAAAGTTCTTACTAAACAAAGATCTTAGACAATTGAAGAAGTGGAAAAATTGTTGCTGATTTGGATAAACGAGAAACAGTTAGCTGGTGATAGTGTTTCTGAGGCTATAATTTGTGAAAAAGCGAGGCGATTACATGATGACCTGTTAAAGAAAAACCCTGGTACGAGTGCTGATACTGATGTGTTCAAAGCTAGTAGAGGGTGGGTGGTTCGAGAAATGTAAGAGGAGAAGCAGCATATATAGTGTGGTTAGGCATGGGGAGGCTGCGAGCTCGAACGGAGAAGCCGCTGAGAAATATGTGCAAGAATTTAGTGACTGTGTAAAGGTTGAGGGTTTTCTTGCCCAACAGGCATTCAACTGTGATGAAACCGGCCTATTTTGGAAAAAATTGCCAAAGAGGACCTACATCACTCAGGAGGAAAAAGCATTGCCAGGACACAAGCCAATGAAGGACAGGCTGACTCTTTTGCTATGTGGAAATGCAAGTGGGGACTTTAAGGTCAAGCCATTGCTTATGTACACCACTCTGAGAATCCGAAGGTGTTTAAGAAAAATAACGTGATGAAAAGTAAATTGCTTGTTATGTGGAAGGCTAATAGTAGGGCTTGGGTAACCAGGCATTTGTTTATTGAGTGGATCCATGAAGTCTTTGCCCCAAGTGTGAGAAAATACCTTCAAGAAAAAAATTTGTGATGGACAGTGCTCCTGCTCACCCTCCAGGCTTGGAGGACGAGTTAGTGGAGGAGTCTGATTTTATCACAGTGAAGTTCCTGCCACCTAACACAACTTCTCTAATTCAGCCCATGGACCAGCAGGTCATTTTGAACTTTAAGAAACTCTACACCAAAGCACTCTTTCAAAGGTGTTTTGAAGTGAACTCTGACACAGAATTAACACTCAGAGAATTCTGGTAAAATCACTTCAATATCCTCCATTGCTTACAGGACGATGAACTCAGCCTGGAGGAAGTTGTGGCCAGACTGTGTAGCAGACAGAGACATTGAGGCTGAGCATGTTTCTCTTGTCGATGATATTGTGTCTCTGGGCAGAAGCATGGGCTTGGAAGTTGACGATGTCGATGTGGAGGATCACAGGAATGAGCTCACCACGGAAGAATTGGAACACCTTCAGAAGGAGCATCAAAAGACAGGTGGAGGAAATGTCTTCAGACACAGAGGAAGAGATTGAGGATGTTCCTAGTTCTTTGATCAAAGAAATGTGTGTGAAATGGGGTGAGGTGCAAAGTTTTGTGGCAAGATATCACCCTCACAAAGCTGTAGCAAACCGCATCATAAACCATTTCAATGACAGTGCCATATCTCACTTCAGAAACATTTTAAAACGCAGGCAAAAACAGATGTCATTGGACAAGTTTTTAGTGAGACAGAGGCCCAGCCAGTGTGTCTCAAGCAGAGTCCCAAGAGACTATTTATTGTGTTTATTCTTTTTATGTAAGATTTTATGCATTTTTATTATGTTTGTATACGATCTTATGCATGAAGTACTGTTGTAAAGGTTTAAATAAACAATCATCTTGGGTTCGGGAATGGATTAATCTATTTTACATTAATTCTTATGGGAAAATGGTTCCAGTTTTCGAACAATTCAACAACTCGGTTGTCGAACAAAACAAATTAAGTTCGACAACCGAGGTTCCACTAAATCTGAAAAACATAGAACACTATATAAATCCAATATTAAGGCAACTTTCAAACCTTTTGCAAAATTAAAAACTAGACTCAGTGTATTCACAGATTCCCTTCCTTACCTTGCCTATGCAGGGATTTACAAAATCTAATGCACCTGCAACTTACCGTACATAGAGGAAACAGGACACACAATTCCAATAAGAAAAGATAGACACAAATGCCACGTTATAAATTCCTTCACTATGGCAAAATAGGCCTGTCAGACTGTACACTCCAAACTTGTCATAGAATTAACTGGAAAGGTACCAAGTTTCTATGCCACACCAAAACCTAGTTTGAAAGAAAATTCAAGAAAGCTTGCGAGATGCCGATTCATCATCCTAATCTCAAAAGAATGATGAATTAGTAATTTGAAGAATCTGGAAGACCTATCTACAACCTATATAGCATCCAGAACATGATGACAGAACCCCAACACAAAGAAAACCTTATAACAACAGGACTGTAGAGATGCATTTGATGTATTTCCACTGTAATTTATTTATTTTTTTTATCCTCTATATATTATTATACTTATGTATAAAAATTTTTATTTTATTTTATTCATATATTTTTTTCTCACCAGATATCAGGCTAATGTAAACAATTAACAAAGCAGATTTATCATACTTTTGTGTTGTGTCATGTAGCTTGTCTTGTTCAATATGTACGTTTTCCTGATGATGATGACCTTAATATAGAGGTCAAAACATTGAGTATTATTTTCTTAATTGTAAGTAAAGTAATTGCTCTAATGTGTTTTTTTTTTTTTTTTGTTACCATAAATTCTATGAAATGAATGCTGACCACTGTGTAACCTTAAAAGAACGAATTAAGATGTTCTTAAATTCAATGCTTTCAAATTTATACTGCTTATAAAAGCTGTCATATTCATCTGGCATCTACTCAACAAAATGAAATCAAACCTTTATCCAGCCTTTTTCCCTAAAAAGGGAGATAAGTCAATGAAACTATCAGACCTTCAGACCTTCTCCATCGAAAGTGATGGAGAAGGTCTGAAGTCTCTTTTGATACTATGCTAACATGTTTGAATACTTCTTATTCTTCCCATCAACCAGCCAACCATGGTAATGGAAACAGAACTCATAAGCATTACAATAGGATGATTTTAATCTTTTTCTTTTGGTGTGATCTATTCACTCACAAAATATGCAGTATAGCTTATTAGGCTAGCAACATTTTTCAAAATTATTATCTTAGCTATTATTATTTTATCTTAACAATTGATGCTATGCTTGAATTTTGCACCATGTAATATCTTATTTGGCTGCCTTTTTTTTATATACTGTATAGCTCTTTCATGTTCATCCTGTCCAATTTTTTCTAGTCTTCCTGTCTATCCAGTGTAACTCATTCCACATGTGTGCAGTATATATACTATATATGCCTGGCTTTTTCATAAGAAGAGAGTGGAGGTCTGAGGGGACACAGATATAATTTTTGATCCTTGCAAAAACCCCTTTGATATTGATGTTTTTCACAGTTAAAGTGAACCTGTTGATGACATTGCA